>NW_019417277.1:54535-70588 GCF_000390285.2 Anoplophora glabripennis
ATAATATAATTATTTATTATTATTATATATAACTTGGCTTATTATTTTCATATCATTTTCTACATAAGTTATATATCTGGGTTCGTCAGCGTCGCATTCGCAGTTAGTTTGTTCAACAGCAGCCTTTAATCTAATCTGCATGTTTTGCTACAGAGCTAGTCGCAAACCTTTAACTTTAGGGAATGCATTGTATCCACCACGAGTTCTTACAATAGAAAAGAAATTTTCTAAACGATCCTGGTTAGCTCTGCCAGTCAGAAGGTATTTATATTTATTATTGTCTTTATACTGACTCCAAAGATGTAAAATCCCTTTTATTGTCTATCGGAACCCGTCCAAGCGATATGTATTTGTACGTTCCTTCTCCTTTTCAAATGCTTTAATAGATGCAAATAATTTCACACCGTCCTCTAAAATACATTTTGCTAAAAAATTCGGCGGTATCTTGTGCAGTGGAGCTTGCTACTTGTCCTGTCGCATTTGCTGTCAATATAGACGGGGAAACGCTTCTGCTAAATACTTGTGTGGCATATTTGACACGCATTTTTTGGAAGTCCGTTGGTCTAACGTGCTTTTCGGTTATTTTATTCATAGAGCGAGCAACAAAGTTATCTTTTTCCAAATCATATGTATCAGTAGAATCAGACCAAGAAATATTCTTCCCACACAACTTAAATTTCAAATCTGGTTTCATGATATTGTTTCTTAATGATTTTACTAGATGTGGCGGATCAAAGATAGTTATAATTTCTTTTTCGTCGATAGTAATTTGTGGATTTTCACTTATAACACCAAGAAGTTTATACGAGAGCCTATTATTGGATCCCTGATCTGCCACCAATATTTTCGGTTCTAATCCTATATCCCAACACTTCTTAACAACCTCTATTATTAGGTTTTTAAGCATTTGTCCTTTTACAGTGAATGCAGAAGCATTTATAAATGAGCCCGCGTACCATGAATACTAATCCTTGAGTGTCGAATTTATCGTTTCTTCCGTGCGCCCCAAAGTCTTCCATTCCTTCAAACATATCATGGAATGCATTATATTCAATTCCGTTTGTCAGTTTAATTTCGTCGAACATCACAAAGCAGTTCGTTTCCGAGTCGGTCATTATTGCAACTTTTTTTTTAAATAATTTCACTAATTTTGTATCGACATCTGTTTTTAAATTAAAACATCTCATCCAAGATTTTATAGCCGAAACAGACGGAATTGTGAATCCCTGCAATTTTAGAAATCTGTAAAATCCTGGACATTTGCAATACATAGAGAGCGTTAATTCACGCTCATCACTAGTCCACTTTTGACGCCTCTTGTGAAACATTTGCATTTTAACAAACGTTGTCACGATTTTTGGTAATGCTTCTAAAAGTGAATTAACTACTCTCTCAGGTTTATTCTGAGCTGGTAGCAGAGAATATTTATTTTTTTAATCGAGTAACAGATTTGGTATTTTTATATTTTCGCTTTAAGTCAATAATTTTTCGGCTCACTTTCTTGTTTTGAGTTCTAGGGGATGTAACGTTCACCACATTTTGTAATGTTCTTTTTTAATTTATTTTTAATTGTATCGCGAAACGAGATTGTTCCGAGTTACCCTGTATACGAAAAGTTTAGTTCAAGGATTCAGTATTTTAATTTAAATTGAAGACATTAACAGTAGGCAACCAAATGTTCATTAATATTTTGTAGACAATTTTTGTATTTACTTATCGTTTTAATTTATCAGCTCCGATAAGAATTTATAAGAAAAAGGTAAAAGAACTGAACGGGAAAAAAAAGAAGCTACACGAATAATAAATATTTACAACTATCATAATATTATAATTAAGTTTTCAAAATATTTTCACTGAGTATTATCGAAAAATTCAAACCATATCTCTGTTCACAAAGCGACCTCATCGGCCACTCCGATTTGAATAGCTGTCAATTTCGATTTTATAATTTTGTAGCGATTAGACCGTTTTAAGTTGCGGAACTTTTACAATAATTCTAAATACGGTTAAGGTTTATGTAGGTACACTTTTGAATGCAGTTATTGTCGTAATTTTGCTAAATGAGTTCCCGCTAGTTTTTTTTGGTTTCTACTTAGGAGGGAAACGATGTTCGAGAGCGATTTCTTGGGTGTGTGCTCAGCAACTCGTAGTCGAGGAAACTTATATATCATTTTTCTACATTTTATTAATGCGTGTGTGTTCCATAGACTGGGATATTAGTAGAAAAGTGAATGTGACTGTGTCTCTGTTTTGTGGTGATAGTTTTCTGCCGTTTATCTTGAAGACACAATCTCAGCTTTAGCTGGATCCAAGCAATCTTCCTCCACGAGTTATATAACACCCATATTACTGATTTTCACATAAAATCCAAGCTGCTTTTCCTCTTGGATCACTCTGGAAGCCGTCCTCCATCCGAGTAAGTACCAGGTTCCTCTGTTCTGTTGTTCTTTTAATTTAAATTTCGTATTTTCTCCCTATTACAGGGCTTCTAATTGAAGGCCCCAAAGGATTTAGTGAACTTTAATTTTTGCTGTGGCCGTGTTAAAGAGATTTCTGCCATCCTCTACATGGTTGTGGCTGGTTTTCGTGGTGGCATAATCAACAAGGCTCCCGTTAGTCTTCATAGCCTGTTGCTGGTTCTTGTGGTGATGTAACCAACTGCATCGCAGAGAAATAGCTGTATAGTGGCTGCCTTGAAGTTATCTACATCCTGCTGTTATCAGATAAGCTACATATTGCCTATTATTCTTAACTATTAATAATAATATCTCTTGCTAACCCAAGCTACAATATACAGGGCTAACTTTAAACATTAAGTCACTGTGCGTCATTTTACGCACTGTTTCATAGTACACTATACCTAACAATATTTAGTCAAATTTAGTATTAAGGTTTTTGTTTGTCGCTTACATCTATATATATATGTGTGTATATATATATCTTTTTCTCTTATTATTAAAATTTCGGAAAAATTCCGAGTAACTTAATTATATTACAATAATTATTAATTATAAGATTTTACTAGTAAAAATTGTCCACCCAACGTGATCACGTGCGGTTTACATTACGTATTTTATATTCATGTCATTTATTTTGTTCTTGATATGATGTAAATATATATCCTTTTTTTTAATACTTGTCTAGTATATTAAACTCACGTCACGGTTCCATTATTCTACCTTACCGTTTTACATAATTTGGTACCTATATATATTTTTTTACTATTCCTTAGAATTAGTAACCGAATTCTAAGCCACGTTTAACCCTAGGGTAAACGGTTACTGGCGCCCTCAACTTAATTAACTGGTCCAAACGTTACCACACGACCAGCTCCGGCTGTAGTTAGCCTAGGGGTTAATAGTGCTCCTTTACCACCAAGGACCAATCACCATCAGGGAAGGGCACAGATAGGTTCCCGGCCCTCACCAGGAAAAAGGAAGGTAGCAGGGACCTCGTAGGGGACCGAGGTGAACTTAAAAATACTGAAGCAATGAAGAATACTTGGAAGGTTGCTTCGAATGCTGGAGCTCTTGTAACTTCTCATCATTCTTTGGAGGCGTTTTCTGATTAGTTATAATCACTGTTTATTCTTAATTATTTTTTATTATAAAAATACAAATTCATTATTCAATTCATTACAAAAAATACATGATTCCAAAAAAATATTATACTTAGATATATTTACAATTTTAGTTTTTTAATTTTCATTATTATCTTCTTCATCTTCTTCATCTAGTGCTTCCAGTTCTGAAGAAAATATGTAATTTGCAGAATATTTTTCATTATTCGAGCAATTAATGCCTGCACAATTTTTGCACGCGATGCTGCAGTTCAATCCGTGCTCCTTACATCCACACGTAGTTCCGCAATCGGTTTTGCACCCACAGAAAATCATATTCATGACACTTGGTGGACCAGGTAACTCAGTCATTTTTATGGGAACTAAGGTTTGTTCTTTTAGCTCCCATCCCCAGTCTGACGCAAATTTACATTTTTAAGGTACTTGAATCTCTGTACTGTTCCCCTGATAAACTATTGAATTCGATCATACCTGTACCAGCCGGAGCCATGGCGCCACAATTTTTGCCTAAAATTTTACAAATGTTGTACATTTAAGCGCTTTTATGGCTACCATTTTACATTACTCGCTATAACATGCTATATATACAAAATGGCCCTGTGGGATCTATGCCTTCACGGTCGTTTCTGTTCTTTTTAAAGTCTGGTGTCGAGATAATACCTCTGAACAGGTGGGTAAACTTGGTACAATCCACTATCAAAATATATTTTATTTTCTTTAATGTTGATGCACCGAAATGCTTATTAAAAATTTCTACCAACTCCTCAAATTATTTGCCTTCAGGCTTACTAGACACACAAATTGAAAACAAGTTTGTATGTATCTTCTGTATCTATGTAAGTACAAAAAAATTGACAAGGAAACGTGGAAATTCTGCTATTTCTTTTGTTCTGCAAAATGATCTATTACTTCCTCTATAAAAACGTTATTATCCTCGGACTTTATAAATGCCTTTTCAATTGAAATTTTTGCTAAATTGCTCAATCGCGCCTGTCCAGTTGTATTTCTGATATAAGTTTTAATCCTTTTCAACGCGGAGAAACTTCTTTCCGTAGAAGCGGTTGTCACTGGCAGAACAACAGCGATACATAATAATTTTAAAAGTTTTGGCACACAATGTTTTAAGTTATTACCGTGAAAATAAAAAACTTAACATTTCATGAGGGGTTGTGCAGTTTTCTATTATATCTTTCCCATCTAGAACACTTTTAGTCGATTTACATAAAAAATGCTGTATTGAGCGTCAATGCTTTAAAAAGCCCATGAGGAAATTCTTTTTCAAACAAGGAGAATTTTGAAATATTTAACAAATAAAAAAAATGTTGTTTTCCAATATCGCAGAACCTGACCTGTATTTGATTTACGATAATCTCAAGAAATCCAAAAAAATCGCTTTTGCTGTTGAGTTTTGTCCGTCATTTCAACTTCCTTACCACGCGACGTTTCGAGTGTAAATAAGCAATATCTAATTATTCATAAATTTTGTCAAAATAAATACTGTTACTCGTTAATCCACGTAGTTTATTTTGAGTAACGTGCAGTATATTTCTTGCCTTAACAACATCCATGTATTTATTTTGCAAAATGGAAAAGACAGTATCGGCTTGTAAAAAAATTAATATAAATGTTCCTAAAAAAATATATTCTGAGGATCCTCTAAATATTTTTAAATCTACTGCCCCTCCAATTGATTTTTCATCAAAATTGTGACTATTAATAATCGACTAATTTATCCTTATTATTGTAAACTCTCAGAGCTGCCCGAGAAGAAAAATACCTACGATTTCCTTCAAGTTGTTCCAACACTTGCGTACGCTTTGTAGATTTAGAAAAATACGTCGAAAATCCTGATAAGGTCGAGAAAAAAACTTTAACCTGCGGACTTGAACGGCACGCATTACTTAAAACCAAATTAAATACATGTGCATAGCAATGAGTAAAAATTGCTTGTGGAGCTATAGATTTTATTTTTGCCTGTAAACCGTTTATTTCTCCCGACATCACACAAGCTCCATCGTATGTCTGAGCCAATAATTTTAAATGTAAATCAAATTGTCTGAATTTTGTAGAGAAAATTTGAAATAAATCTTCGGCAGAACGTCCAGAACTTTGGTCATAAAATCATTTATTACGTACTATTTACTACGTACCTAACGAAAAATGATGGATAATTGTGAATGACAGCTTATATCGGTTGTTTCCTGAACTTGCCAGGAAAAAAACAGAATTTGAAATTTCGTCCTCAGTTCTTTTGTTTACAATAAAAACAACTGAATCGATTAATTCATTTTAGATGTTCCACAAAATATCAAGCTACCGTCATTATCTTTTTCTAAAAATACTTTCAAATTAGTATCATATTTACTAACAAAAGTGACTAGCTCTTTGAAATTTCTGTCATTTAAAGTTTCGTTACATTCATTATGTTCCATAAAAGATAATTGTTGCATGCAAAGGTGTAAGTTAATATCTATAAGACTTCTTAAAATTTGTCGATTTTTTTAACCTCTGCATTAAAATTTTCAATTTTTATTTTACGCACGTTGTCTGTTGCTGTGGCAATATTTTGCTTTTGGGTTCTCATAATCTCATAAGAGTGAGTTTGTAATTCGATGAAATATGTTGAGCGCTTTTATTATGTAGCAATAGACCTCGAGACAAACGTTTTGAATCACTATATCCAATTTTTGACCAAACTTTGTCGCTACTTTTGTTTTCTTTGTTTTTCTCTTGCTGGTCTTTCCTTTTGTTGAATCAATAAAATACACAATATTTTCAAAAACACATATATTACGTTTTCCAACATGAAATGTGTAAGTAGAACATAAAATAAATATTAACAATTGGGCAGCGATGTATTACACACATACACATACATCGGCAAACTTAGACAGACCGTCACCAACTGCCAAGTGACCACACAATTACCACAATATTATTGGAACTATATCGATATAATATATCGGTAACAACTATTTGTCACAAACAAAATACATGACCAACAAAATAATTTATTTCATGTTACAGTACCAACCAATCGGACTTTTCCTACCATGCGTTAATAACGGTTTAATAAACCCTGATTTGGTTTTCCGCCGACCCCGCCCATGGCAATAAGAGATTTACTTAAATCTGAAATAATACGCTGTAGTTCTTTAACTATGTATAATTGATCTTCATAGCAACAATTCGAAAAATGCTGCTGGTTTATTAAAAAATTTCGAAAATCGGAAGTATTGCGAATATTTACATTTACCCGGATTTATCCCTACCACTCGTAAATCGGTATATTGTATACAGGGTGTTTCAGGATTAAGTCGACAAACTGTAAGGAGATATTCCTCATAAAAAAATAAGAAAAAATCAAGTATAAATTTTTTTCCAGAGACGCTTCATTTTCGAAATATAGGGCGTTAAAGATTTTTAAAAAAATTCGAACTTTTTAAATAACTTCTAAATGAAGAAGGCTATTTAAGCCAAATTTAGCATAACACATATTCTTATAAGATGCCATTTTTCCATAGAAGTCCCGTAAGCAACCAGTGGCGGAGTTACGGGGACTCGGACTCATTAAATTATAAAAAATAAAACGACCCTACTGAAAATAAAAAATGATGCTTTTTTTAGATAGAACAGTTTGTTATTGACAAAAAGTGTACACTCTCTTTCTTAAGTCTTATAATTTCATGGCAAAATTGATTTTTCGGAAGTTTAATTTATTAGACAGAAATAACATAACAAATATTACCTGGTACCAGGGTGCTTGCTTAATACTATCGTTACATGGGCTGTGGGCCTCTCACATATAAACATAAACGTAACACAAAATCTTAAGCTAGGTTACTCCCGAGTGTGACCGACCGCTAAGACCATTAGCCACCGTCTCCCCTCACACTCTCACTCGCGCTCACATGTCCAATGTTGGTTACTGGGGTACGTTCTCCGCGCACTGTTGGGTTCCCGTGCAATGGTTACATTGATTTGTGTCGCGTGTTGCTGTTGTTGATGGTTGATAGGCCAGAGCCGCCCATATTTTATTTCAGTTTCAAGCAAAATTATGCATTTTATGGATGCAAAGAGCTAAAAAAATTTTAAAAAGTAAAATTGTGATAAAGAGGTGATGAAAAATGAAAAAGTAATCACTTCAAGCATTTATTTTAATAGGTGTAGGAACCCTAGCCTCCTAGATGTTTTCAATAGATGTGGACTGTAATTATCTTTTTGCTCCAATTGAGCATAGAAGTACTAGTTTGAATAATACCTTTATTCAAATGTTACACTATTGATGCAACGATGCGAATACATAAAATAACTGAAAATGAGTAAATAACCTTACTTGCTTGCTGACTGTTCTAGTCTCAACTGAAACATTCTGTGATAAGATCTGAGACAAGTTGAAGATGGATTGCCTTAGTAGCCAAACATACGAACAAACAAACATAAGCTTTAGTAAACTTCGCGCCTTTAGTTTTCCGATCCTTTACTTGAAACGGTCCTGCATAGTCAAACCCTGTATTTTGCATAGGAAAGTTTTGACTTACACGATAGCCTGGCAGATTACCCTTCAATTATTCACTAATAACGGGTGATTCATTTAGAGGTACTTTTTTCAACAACAAAAAATAACAAAATTCTATTTTATGGTGCAATCTTTATTATTATACAAAAAAACTATTTCTGACATTTATTTTTTAAATATTATTTCTTTCAAATGTTGTCCTTGACTGCGGATGAGATGGTCCATTCTGAAGTTCCAATTTTCGATGACACGTTCGAGCATTTCGAGTGGAATTTGACGAATGACCCGAGTAATGTTGGCTTCCAATTCCTCAATCGTATTCGGCTTATCCATATAGACTTTGGACTTCACGTAGCCCCAAAAGAAAAAATCTAGAGGTGTGATGTCACATGATCTAGGAGGCCAATTCACTGGTCCAAATCGTGAAATTAAATTAATTCCTTCAATAGTTACGCAATTTGGGCGTCAGAATATTTTTTTGAAGAAAGCCTTATTTTCTTGCGCAACGGTTCAGATGATGTAGTAGCAATAGCATCGTCTTCTTCCAATGATGGATCTGGCGGCTGTTGCGTTTCCTCATTAAAATTGGAAGTTGTTCTGAAAAAATACCAACATATTATGTTTATTAATTTTTGTCCTACCAAATTGATTTTTCATACTCTGCGAAGCGCATCTCATCAAAAATGACAACTGTTCAAAAAACACATAGGTCTTCCAAGTTGCAGCAGATCCATTTTTTAATGTTTTCCTTTTCGCCAGTTCACGCGCAAAAGAGTTTCTCAGATTCTTCCATTTTTTCTGTACATCTTTTCCTAAAAAAAAACAAGAATAAGCATATCTTATTCAATTTTTATTTTCAGGTATCTCGCACTGGTTGCTCAATTACTGATCTACATTATACCTACAGAGTTGGAATATCAACTGCAAGTGAAGTAATACAAGAAACATGTCAACAAATTTGGGCAGTCATGAAAGAACAGTATATACCAATTCCCACAAGAGAAAAATGGCTAGAAATTGCAGAGGGTTTTCCAAAGAATGCAAATTTTCCCCATTGTCTGGGTGCCATAGACGACAAACATATTCGGGTTGTAAAGCCACAACATAGTGGATCTTTATACTATAATTATAAACATTATTTTTCAATACAACTTCTGGCTATGTGTGACTCCAATTACTGTTTCACATATGTAGATGTTGGGGATTATGGCAAAAACAGTGATTCCAGCATTTTCAAAAATCAATCAATCAAGCTAGCCACCCCAGATCCAGATTTTTTACCAGGTAGAAACGACATCAAAATTCCATATGTTATAATTGGTGATGAAGCATTTGGACTATCTTTTCATGTAGTGCGCCCAACGGCGGAAAAATTTTGTCACTAACAAAAAGGATACATAATTATAGATTATCCCGGGCAAGGAGATACATTGAATGCACTTTTGGGATTTTATCCAACAAATAGAGAATATTCCATAGACCACTCAATGTGTCAATAGAATTTGCAGAGGATATAGTAAAAGCTTGCACTGTACTCCACAATTTCGTACGTGTACGGGACGGATACAGACATGAAGATACCTTGTCCTACGAAGGACTCTACGACAATGTTAATGGGATGATATCGAACAGTGCAAGGTCAGCTAATGCTATTCGAGACTATTTTGCTGATTATTTCATGACTACGAATGTTTTGCCGTGGAAAAATTTTTATGCTTGACATGTGTGTAAGAAATCTGTAATATAATAAATACTTACCATATTCATTCTGCTGCACTGATATCAGTTCATCATAGTTTGGATGCATATCTTTACTGACTTCCACCCAGCACTGCTGTTTTTTATTTCTATTAGAATAATATTTGTGGGAAGTGTCCCATAGACATGAATTTGGCTCAATTAAGCTTATAAACTTTTCATTGTCGAAAACCGTGTGCTCCATGTCGATTCTTGTTTACGACTGCCACCACCCGCTTATGATGTACCGCGTATACTCTTAAAAAAGTATGCGTGTCTGAACAGGCACATATAGCGTAATGTAAAATCTGTATCTCAGATACGCATTCAGTCGCCGGCATTTGAAAGAGCTCTAAATGAATCACCCGTTACTAGGATTCACCTTGAAACAAGTGACACATTGCCTAACTATAGATTTGCATAATCCTGTTCCGCTTATAAGTCAAAATCTTTGTTTTATAGAAGATAATAGCTTAGTAGGGCCACAGTGTAAAAGCCGACTATGCTCTTGTTCTACTATTAATTTAGTAATTACATGTCTGGCAGGTAAAATAATAGGATGCTTCTTATCAAATTTACTAGATGAATTTTGAATTCTACCCCGTACAAGAATTAATTCGTCTTCATCAAGAATTGGATTTAATGTGAATAAACGACTCCTTTTACTCAATATATTTTTATTTAAATTATCATAATCTAAAGGAAATCATTGTTGTTGAGCTAATCGAACCAAAACAGGCATGGATTTTAACTACAATTCATCACTAGTTAATGGACCGTTGTTCTTGAATCCTTACTAGTTTTCGCGTTAAATATAAATCTAATACAATATGCAGATACTCTTTAAAATTTATTCATGGTTGAGAACTTATCAAATATATTCAAATCATCTGAAATCGTCATACAAATAATCGTACGTTGTTCAGGTAATATTTCCACACTGTCAATATTACTTTGATTTAACGGTAAATTATTAGTACATAGCCACGACGGCCCTGACCACCACAATCTAGAATTTATAATATCTGACGCCTTTATGCCGCGCGAAATTAAATCCGCGGGATTATTTTTTGAGTCTATGTACATGGTACCAGTCTTTGTCCAACACGATTTGCAATAAATGTTTTCCATTGCGTTGGTGATGCCGTATCCACCCCAGTCTAATAGTTGAATTTATCCCAAAAAAATTGGACCCCACAGGCGTTCCTCTTTTTATCTGTTCTCTTGATTTTTTTCGCGGAAAGATGATCATTGATATCACGCAGTCACCAACAGCATTCATGCATGGTACAATCGTCACCAAAGAACCTCTTTTTGCTGCTGTGCTGCAACTTGGTGCTTGCTCCTCATAGAAATGACCCCTGGACATCGTGACTGCACAATACGTAACTCAGTTCCATCAGGACCATATTCATTTTCTTCCATTATCTGCTAAAATAAATTAAAAAACTCTGTGACACTTTCTCTGTTGAAACGGATGGGTCTCGTTATCGACGTGCCAGTAGGCTTTCGCAGACTTAACGTAGCCTTGTGCCTGTTCAAAAAAGAATAAAACCAATCTTTTCCAGCAGATTTGCGTAAAAGTAAAAATGGATGTGGCAATTTATTTCTCCTAACAAGTTGAAATGCCATGAATAGTATGTCCCTTCGGGTAAGCCCAAAAAATTTCTTATCCATTATTGGGCAATAATGAACCAGTTCATGTTCCAACTCAGCCGATAAAACAGGCTTTTTGCCCAGCTTGGTTTTACACATAAGTTTTGCAGCTCCTTCGGTATTGCAAAGACGGAAAAGTGTGCTTCTTGGAACATTAAATCGTTTTGCCGCGGTCAAATAACCCAAATTTTTGCATTTCACTGCTTCTACAGCTTTTTGCATGCCGTCGGAACACCACTGTTTTCTTTGGCAAAGACAAAAAAATATTCGTATTAAATTTAGGCGGGAAATATGGAATATTAAAATTGTATATATGCAATATCTCAACNATAATATATTTTTATTTAAATTATCATAATCTAAAGGAAATTATTGTTGTTGAGCTAATCGAATCAAAACAGGCATGGATTTTAACTACAATTCATCACTAGTTAAATGGACCGTTGATTCTTGAATCCTTACTAGTTTTCGCGTTAAATATAAATCTAATACAATATGCAAATACTCTTTAAAATTTATTCATGGTTGAGAACTTATCAAATATATTGAAATCGTCTGAAATCGTCATATAAATAATCGTACGTTGTTCAAGTATTATTTCCACACTCTCAATATTACTTTGATTTAACGGTAAATTATTAGTACATAGCCACGGCGGCCCTGACCACCACAATATAGAATTTATAATATCTGACGCCTTTATGCCGCGCGAAATTAAATCCGCGGGATTATTTTTTAAGTCTATGTACATGGTACCAGTCTTGTATATTCGTCAATCTCTGAATTTTTCCGACATGATTTGCAATAAAAGTTTTCCATTGCGAATTATATATATATTATTTTTATATTCATATTTTATTTTTAACTATCATAAACTTCTCTGCTGTAATAACTATATACAAAAGTCAACTTCTTTATCTTTTGCTGAGAATGCTTTTATTTTATTATATAAGGAACTGCTTCGCTTATTCCATTCAGTGTGAAATTTAACTTGTAATTGTGAACTTGCTTCTTGTTGATTAATACATCATTTTTTTAAGTGATTTTTATTATTTCAACACCTGTTCGGCGACGAGATAATTAATTGGCGTAGTCGGTAGGATTTCCAAACAAGTCCCCGAAGTCTACTGTATGAAGATTGGGATCCTTGGCGAACTTCTGTACCTTATTGGAAATCCAGAATCTACCTAGCTCTCAGACGAAATTTATCGGAACGAAACTGCAAGGGGTTGGTCAACTTGACGCTGAGAACTCAGGAATCGCTACCGGACAATCAAAAGTAAGTTCCTTTTACAATTTCCACTCCTTTCCTCGCTAAGTTGATATATACTGCTTTATATATACTTTTGCGGCGAAAAGACATTTCGGTTTACACTTGCCTGTGTATAATCGGAATTAGTTAAGAAGTGAATTTTAAATATTTTTAAATAAAGTGAAATTTTATAAGTTAGGTAACTTTATTGTTCTGAATTTACTACGAGTGCTTCCTTTGTCGAGTTACTGTTCAGCCAAGTCTGAGTCGACTCGACTGAAAACGAAGCGGGTATTCAGACAAAATATAATTTTTCTTTTTCTGTGCAAAGTGCTTCCTTTGCCGAGTGACTGTTCAGCTAACTCTATTCATGAGTCAACTCGACTGAAATTCTTTAACGAGTGACTGTTTAGACCAAGTCTATTCATGAGTCAACTCGACTGAAATTCTTTAACGGGTGACTGTTTAGACGGATCTGTTCATGAGTCAACTCGGCTGAAATCGAGGCTATTGTTCAGATGCCAAAAGAAAATAATTTTCAACCTAGATTACGTGTAGAAAATCCATACCAGGTCCCTGTCGGTGTTGGACTCTCCGTAAATCAAAACGAAATAGATAGTTTAGTAAGCCAGTTAACAAATTCATTTATAAATACTCCTAGCAACTCAAATATGACTACTAATTCAAATATTAANAAATAATAAAGGGTAATACAAATCAGTGCAAATAAAAATAAGTGCAGTGAGTGCAAATACGCCGATTCCAGAGGATACGCCGACAACTGTTAGGAGTACGAAAGCAGCTAGAGATCCAGTCTACAAAACGAGGAATGCAGCGCGACTACGACGTGTTGGGAATACAAATTGTCAAAAGTAAGTGTCGACACACATAAAAGGCCTATCTGTACAAATTTATAAAAAGCGCTATACAAATCATAACGTAAAATTTTCCATAATTTTAAAGAAAGGTACCTAACAAAGTAGACATAAAGGGGGGATATACCACTGTATGAATTTAGTTTTAAGGATTACAACAAAGTGTTCATTGTTAAAAGATAACTTGCTCGATTCATAATATATGACATTTGTAAAATAATGTCCATCTTTCATTTGCACAACATAATCTTTTATAATAAAACATAATATACAGTACGAACGAAAGGAACCCACACCCGAGATAAAAAAAAATTACAATCAATCATCTCTTATGAACAAATAATATAATTATATATATATATCAACGTGTATGAAAGTAAAAAAAAACACGACAAAGCTTACTTCACAGTTGGTATCGTATTAATATTCCAATCGTTTTATCCTAATCATGATTTGGTTCCTTGGAATCGTGTAGAAGGCTCAGTTTTAAGCCCGCTTCCTATGATGTCTTTCTGGTTCCCAATTTCCCTTGGTTTTCTTTGGTTCGCCTTAGTAGGTGCCTCGGCAGCTAGTTACGACGTTCCCTCAGATACATTTTCCGGAACATGAGAACTACTTCTACTTGTTTCTTTGAATGACTTTCATATTCCAAAAAAAAATCTTCTAAGTCAATTACAACATGCTTCTCTTTCTATTATCAATTTTCCTTTATTTATTTATGACTTTTTCCCATCTATTCTAGCTTATTTTAAATGTTTTTGTAATAATTTAGTTTCATTTAATTCCTTTTCTGTCAAACCTTCTACAACAAAAATGCCTGTTAAGTTTCTTACGGTTTTGGAGTATACTGCGTCTTTTTTTTATTTGCGATAGAAATGTCACCAGGTCTAGTATGGGGACCACCTAGCCGGGTGTCTTGGCCGGTGGATTTCGATCTGCCGAGTTAAGCATCACGGACGCAGGCTGGAATTTGGATGGGTGACCTAAGGCAGGCCCGAAGACGTGGCTGCGGCAGCCTACTAGAGGCCTGGGTCGTTCAAGACCTTCTGCATGCGTGTGCTCCCCGATAAAAATGGTAATGAGAATAGAGCAATAAATCTCTGTAACTCAAGACCATGCTATCATACATAAAAAATTGTACGAAACTGCCACCAAGCCACCCGTGTAGTAATAGGACGGTTTGAAGAGAAGGACTCGAGTAATGGAGTCTACTTAAGTAGAATGCATTACAATAAATGTAACTGATGACCTTCAGCAATGGTGCAATGAGATAGTAAATTCTTCTCAAAAGTTTTCTAGAACTTCAGGGGTTATTTGTGCAATCTCCGTTCTGATGCGCCCTTTTAACTCTTCTAGACTATTTGGTCGACTTTCATAAACTTTGGTCTTCAAGTATCCCCATAAAAAGAAGTCTAGTGGAGTCAGATCTGAAGACCTTGTGGACATTCGATCGATCCTCTTCACCCTATCGACCTACCATGGAAAACGTTATTTACATCAACGGTGTAATGTGAGGGGAGCTGATCCAGTTTTGGCAACGGATAAACCTGCAGATATTCTAGGCATCGAAGACCAGTTAAGTTCTCTTCAAGAAATTATTTCCTTATAATCTGGTTGTTTATAATTTCGACCCAAACGTTCTGGATATTTGTGTGCTAGACTCCTCCATCAAATGTGGATTTTGACTTGCCCAGTATCGATACGTTTGACGGTTTACGTGGCCGTTGAGCATAAAAGTAGCTTCATCTGAAGAAAAGACCTTTTTAATGAAACTTCGATCTCTGTTAGATCATTCCATAATGGTTTCGCAGAATTCGAATCTTCTATCAGTCATCTTCTAACAGCTCTTGGACCAGATGTACTTTGTACAGATGACACTTTTCTTTTTTTTATATACTTTTTATGTTGATTGGTGTAAATCATTATTTAGTGCGACTTGTCTTGAGTTATTGTGGGGATTTTCTTGAAACGCAAGTACTACATCAAGTTTTTTGGCGTCAGGAATTGATTTTTTTCCAGTTTTAGGGAGATCTCTAACATGGCCCATTTCTTGAAACTTTTTCTCAATTTTACTTGTTACTGATTGAGAAATGGGTTCTCGATTGGGGTATTTAACATTACTTAAATAAATAACGAAATTCTGCCTGAGTCCTTACTTTAACTAGCTACAGCATGATTAAAACATATGTTTATATATATAAATTGTAACATATTGGAAATACACAAAAAATTTATCACAATGGAAATATTACCTGACCGAACTTTAGATCAAAAATAAAATTAATTAAAATATAGCAGACAATAAAATAGCATAAAATTGTTAATACAAAGACTCTGAATATAAAATAAGTATCAAATAAGAATATCATATAGTATAAAGGAGATAATTTTAAATTTAACTCATAAGTGCAAAAATAATTTGAAAAAAAAAACA
>NW_019417277.1:75564-102081 GCF_000390285.2 Anoplophora glabripennis
CTTAGCGTAGCAGTAAACTTTAACGTAGAGTAAAAAGCCTAAAATATGATTACGTCTAAGTATTACACATTTAACATTATTTAACAAAACAAAAATTATTTAAACATTAATATCTACCTCAGAATATTATAAGGCCACTATATTTCGCACAGAGCGTGATTTTAACAGGCAAGTTCATCGACTGTCGCGTTCGCTTCCTCACTTCTAGCGGTCGACAAAAAGAACCTACATTTCTTGTCTATAAAAAAAAACGACTCGCTGGCCGGTGCAAATGAAAATTGAAATTCGAATTGTTATTAAACATTTAATGAAATCTATTTATTATTGGAACATCATTTCACCACTAATCATATCACTGCATAATATTGTAAATATTTTGTTGATACATTTTAACTTATAAGCAGAGTGTAGCACATTCATGAAACAATTTTCAAGTCTTTAAACAAATATTAACGGTCTTTACCTCTAAAAGTTAAACAAATCTACTGCTGACTTATATTATTGTATAGATTGTCCAATTCGTATTATTGAAGTAATTCTAAATACTAAAAATGTATAATTATAACACAAATCTTTAATAAATACATAGTTGGTTGCCTACTAAATGTAACTTTTAGCTTGGGTGTCTCTCTGGAATACCGCGTGTTCTACTAAATTAACCGTTACACTACTTCTACTTGTTTCTTTGAATGACTTTCATATTCCAAAAAAAAATCTAAGTCAATTACGACATGCTTCTCTTTCTATTATCAATTTTCCTTTATTTATTTATGTCTTTTTCCCATCTATTCTAGCTTATTTTAAATGTTTTTGTAATAATTTAGTTTCATTTAATTCCTTTTCTGTCAAACCTTCTACAACAAAAATGCCTGTTAAGTTTCTTACGGTTTTGGAGTATACTGCGTCTTTTTTTTATTTGCGATAGAAATGTCACCAGGTCTAGTATGGGGACCACCTAGCCGGGTGTCTTGGCCGGTGGATTTCGATCTGCCGAGTTAAGCATCACGGACGCAGGCTGGAATTTGGATGGGTGACCTAAGGCAGGCCCGAAGACGTGGCTGCGGCAGCCTACTAGAGGCCTGGGTCGTTCAAGACCTTCTGCATGCGTGTGCTCCCCGATAAAAATGGTAATGAGAATAGAGCAATAAATCTCTGTAACTCAAGACCATGCTATCATACATAAAAAATTGTACGAAACTGCCACCAAGCCACCCGTGTAGTAATAGGACGGTTTGAAGAGAAGGACT
The DNA here is from genome assembly GCF_000390285.2 of Anoplophora glabripennis. Classification (NCBI taxonomy): domain Eukaryota; kingdom Metazoa; phylum Arthropoda; class Insecta; order Coleoptera; family Cerambycidae; genus Anoplophora; species Anoplophora glabripennis. The sequence goes on from NW_019417277.1 coordinate 76,812, forward strand.
CGAGTAATGGAGTCTACTTAAGTAGAATGCATCACAATAAATGTGACTGATGACCTTCAGCAATGGTGCAATGAGATAGTAAATACTTCTCGAAAGTTTTCTAGAACTTCAGGGGTTATTTGTGCAATCTCCGTTCTGATGCGCCCTTTTAACTCTTCTAGACCACCAGTTCTTGCTGGAACCACAAATCATTTATATTTGAAATTAGCTGATCCAGTTTTGGCAACGGATAATCCTGCAGAAATTCTAGGCATCGAAGACTAGTTAAGTTCTCTTCAAAAAAATATTTCCTTATAATCTGGTTGTTTATAATTTCGACCCAAAGGTTCTGGATATTGTGTGCTAAACTTCTCCATCAAATGTGGATTTTCACTTGTCCAGTATCGATACGTCTGACGGTTTACGTGGCCGTTGAGCATAAAAGTAGCTTCATCTGAATAAAAGACCTTTTTAATGAAACATCGGTCTCTGTTAGATCGTTCCATAATGGTTTCGCAGAATTCGAATCTTCTATCAGTCATCTTCTAACAGCTATTGGACCAGATGTATTTTGTACAGATGACGCTTTTCCTTTTTTATTATACTCAAATTGATTGGTGTAAATCATTATTCATTGCGACTTGTCTTGAGCTAGTGTGAGGACTTTCTTGAAACGCAAGTACTACGTCAATTTTTTGACCTCAGGAATTGATTTTCTTCCAATTTTAGGGAGATCTCTAACATGGCCAGTTTCTTGAAACCTTTTCTCAATGTTACTTGTCACTGATTGAGAAACGGGTTCTCGATTGGGATATTTAGCATTACGTAAATAAATAACGAAATTCTGCCTTACTTCCTTACTTTAACTCTACAGCCAATCATGATTAAAATTACGATTCGTTCGGTTTCTGTAAGTTTCATTATTAAATTATATTGATTTAAATATTTTATGACTATTTCACTCCTGTCAAATTGAACCAAACAAATAACTGTAAATGTGCCAGGACATTGATTTAGAATGTAGTTTTTTTATCTGTCAATGTATTTTTTACGAATCAATNGATTGGGATATTTAGCATTACGTAAATAAATAACGAAATTCTGCCTTACTTCCTTACTTTAACTCTACAGCCAATCATGATTAAAATTACGATTCGTTCGGTTTCTGTAAGTTTCATTATTAAATTATATTGATTTAAATATTTTATGACTATTTCACTCCTGTCAAATTGAACCAAACAAATAACTGTAAATGTGACAGGAGATTGATTTAGAATGTAGTTTTTTTATCTGTCAATGTATTTTTTACGAATCAATAAAAATAGTAGGAATCCCTACGTTGTGTTATTTCCAGTAGCGGTCCTTGGCGTTAGTTCAACGAATGAACATTTATTGTAATTTCATTCTACATAAGTAAATACATAATTGTGGTTGATCCTGTAGAAATAAATATTCAAATAATTATATGAGATGTTTCATAACCCCTGTTTATATTTAAAAAAAATCGTCGATTACGTCATTACGTCAATACTAGTGACGTATCGACTCTTAAATGTATATCACGAGATGGCCTTTCAAAATTTAAAATTGACGTTTTAGCATTTTTTTTAAAAGGCGGCCATTTTTTGAAATAATGAATTTATTCCATACATTGTATCATACTGTACCCAGTAATATCATTCATAAATCAATAATTATAAAGTCGTTTGATTCGCCATCACTGGCATCGCTTGCTATACTACAAGATTCCAGATGTTATTCGGCAACGGTTGACACCTGCGTCCCCTAGACTAGAACTTACCTATTGTCCCCTCACAGACCGTTAGGGAATTTCCAAGCCCTAAACAGCCAGCTGGCTTTCAGCGTCAGTTGTTCGCAACGTGTCGTTAGTGCAGTTTGATCCGTGAAAGAGTACAGTGAAATGGAAAAAACAAGAATGGGCGTAGGTAGGATTTTTGCTTGAGGTGGGCCTTGAAGGGCCAGCTGGTCAGTCGACTCGTCCAACCAAAAAGATGATATTATTTTGTCGTTTTTTTTTTCTGGGAAGGGCACCGGGTGGCCGTAACCTCTCTAACTACGCGTCTGGAAATAACTATTTTATATTAAAATACACCGCTAACATGCAAATAATATATACACAAGAAGCATGGAAAAATATTTTTTAAAAATCTGTTTTTAGCAATGCAGCCATGAAATTTTATTCACATAGGAAACAAACGTTGTCTCGCTTTTGACAGGGGTTTCAATAAATAACATTTAAAAAAGAGTAAATTTTTAGGTTCCGCTACAGTTCTGTCGAAGGGAAACTAAAATTTTATATCTGAGTATCTCAAATTTAATATTCATTATCCAAAACTTATAACTTCTCACTTACTTAAGGGCCCCATATTATTTAAATAGTGTTTTCCGCAAAGACAAATAATTTCAAACATTTAATAACTGAATAATCTAAAGCTTATCAAATAATAGGAATGTTATGTCATGCCACCTGAGTATTTTCAAAGACGCCGCAGTAAAACGAATAAACAGGTGCAAAAAACGATCAAACCATCAAGGTTTTAGGTACTGAAATCTACGAAAATACTAACTTTTTTAGACATAACTCCACATGTAAATATTCTTATAACATTTGCTTGCTTAGTCCTACATATAAAATTGTTTACTTTTATTTATAAGTACATGAAAATAATTCTTAAAATTAGGATAACAGAAAACGCATATTTTACTTTTTTTTAGTTATTATTTTATTTGGGTAAATTTAAATGGTAACAATGAATAAACAAAACATCAAGGATTTTATTTTTGTGCTTACTTTTGTTCTACACGTTTTACTTTTCAAGATTTCAGTACCTAAAAATGCCAGAAATTTCACCATTTCTCGGCCACCTTAATTAATTTAGTAAAAAATAAGTTTTTTTTATGCTACAAAACATCGATTTAAAAACAAAAACGTCAGATATGTACACCTTAAATTAAACAAAAAAATTTCAGTAATATAGTCAGTAATAACACCACGTTCCATTTGAGAAAGTGAAGATAGGAACACCTAGAAGAAATATATTTGGTACAGTTTTCGAGAGCTATAGGAGAGTAAATTCAAGTTTTTTATTTTCTTTGTTGGATTAAGTGTGTGATGAATCCTATACATGTATACTGTCTTAATGGAAAATAAATCATTATTATTATTATTACGTCTTAAACTGAACCCTTCAGTTACTATTTTTATACATTTCATAATTTATCCTGCGCCTTTAGTTTAGGAAATTTCTACCACAACCGTAGCAACAGGCTGAAGAAGAAATTTTGTAACAATAACTTTTAATAAATTGGGTAAAAAATATACCTATAACCAAAGTGCTTGTTGCGATGTGAAAATGTGAAAACAAAGAGATTTTTTTAAATACAGCAAACTTGTTACATTTTTTATGATATTCCGATAAATTTTTTTAAACTCGACTGAATCACTTTGCATATTATTAAAAGTTATTTTAAATGTCAGTAAGGAAAAAAATTGATAATAAATTTTATCCTTTACTGCACAATTTTTTTATTATAATCCAAAAAAATGTTTTTGGAAAGAAAATTTCGTCTAATTTTCATAAAAAATAGGTAAAAATTCTTATATTTAGTTTTAACTTGTTCTTATTTAAAAAAATGTATGCTGCAAAGGACCTCGCACTTTTCTTATGAAAAAGTGGTTTCGGTTAAATTTGCTGAAATTTGTATACGTTACACTATCAAAAGCATCTATTGGGGTAATATCCAAAAGTTCATAGTCTTCGAGTTAGGTTGATTTCAGAGCAATAACTCTGTATTCGAAGGGGTAAAAATTTTATTTGCTATTTTTTTGCCGTTTGCATTTGCATTACCTTATATAAAAATATAAAATTGGTGCGTTACATATATAGCTTTAGTTGCACTGTTAAACTTTTATTCTGTTTCCGATAGATAAAAACTTATTTTTTTTATTTAAAATTCCAGAGCTAAATTTAAAAAAATAGAAATGTCTTACTTTTTAACATAAAATTTTATATTTTTAAATTCTTTTGTCAACAAGTATCTAGGTTGAATGATTTCCGGGCTGATTGTCTTCGATTTACAACTCTTGACGTTTCGAGAGACATATCGCTCTCTTCTTCAGAAGTTACTCTGAAACTGGAGATCTACTAATCTTGTCACTATTTATATTTGATGTGGTCACTGGTCCATAATGTTCCGGTGTGTAAATTATGCAATTCCTCGGGATGTTCTATATCGATTTCCAACGCGTAGCCATAAGGGCCGTCATCAGGGACGTCCATAACATTAAAATCGTTATGTCGTCTTCAGTCAACCACGAGAACCCGTTTGTTGGCAAGCATTGTGACATACTGTGCCCGTACAAATTGGTTGCGTCGAGATAAGTTATAAATGAGGTAGGTTTTGACGGATCAAAAATTTGGTAAAAATTTGTTATTCGCGATGTGCATTCTCTCTGAACACTGAATAATTCCACCACAAATTTCCTTTTTAAAAAATATAACCATCAATATCCGTTAATAATTCCAACTCTATTTTAGTTAGTCTTAACACTGACTCCCACGAAAAATCTGGTAGCCTGAAAAAATTTGCAGGATCAAGTTTGTATTTTTCTAAAGAAAATACATCACTAAAATAAGAACATCGGATTTTAAATATATATCCGAGTAATCCCCTAAACTTTTACAATTAAATGTACTTCATGTTTTTTGCGCTCTCTTATAGTCATCATCTGATATATGTTCCTCGTTCAGCATTTATTATATGAATATTTTATAAAATAAGCAAACGAAATAGGTTCGTGATTGAAAGTTTTACATGTAAATGACTTTTCAGGGTTAGGTTGGCATATATCAATAGGCTTTTAAATAGACTCGAAATCAGCATAAACTACAAAAGGTACTTTCATTTGTTTTTCGAAACTTTCAAATCTTAATATATTTTCAGGGACACTTTTGCCAAATTTGTAGTCGTGTAAACATGACTACACCCAGTACTTTTATGTTGCACTAACAATCTTTCACTACCGAAATAAGATATACATCCATCACAGAAAAATGTTCTACCTTTCTCTAAAGGAATTTGACTTGAAACCAGTCTTGAAAAATTTTTTATCCAACAGTAATGAGTGATTGCACACTGTTTATTACAGTGGTGATCCTCCTCACATTCGCTGGTTATAAGCAATAAATTAACATGATAGGTAATTTAATTTTTTAGGTGCGTAACGTAATGGCCCAACTATTTCGTATTTCATTTTATGCAAATACATTTTCTAATCCGTATACATTTACCCAAATATTGTTTAATGATTCAATTTTGAGATATCCTTTAGCTTAACTGGAAAATTCGTACCTGTAAAATTTAAGAATGTTGAATAATGTGGATACGATGACGGGATGTCGATTCGTCCTGTCGGGGTTTGTAAGGCTGAGGTTATGGCCCATGCAAAACAGCGCTCATCCTGGTTTTTCAAATTAACCACGGCCTTCTGGTCTTCTATAAACTTTGGCAGCTTGATGTATGATGATCCACACAGAGGACTATTTTTGTTAACGTTCACTTCCAAATAAAAAAATTCTTGAATGGCCCATCCTATAAAATTCATATATTTTTTTATATTTATTCAAACGCAATTTTAATATTCACTTACCAGATCCTTTCTCCTCGAATTCCGATGTTTGAGACGTGACGGTATCCACAAAAACTTTGTATACATCATCAAGGTCCACAGATTCATCAATAATTTTGTTGCAGCTGTTGAACGATTTGATATCTGAAGATTCGTCCGACGGCAACAAGTACTTCCCAAACACTTCAATGTTCACTTTCACTCACATGTGTGAGAGTTGACACTTTGCTCCAACAAATTTAACACTTTATGTTTCACATCACTGAAAAATATTCATAAAATATTTGCTTGGTATCACTATGTACCCTGTAACTAATGATTCTGCACTTGAATGCCGTATTGATGGTTTGCACGCCATCACACTTAGGTGTACATACAATTTGCTCTAGAAAAAACTTTTCAAATATGTTCAGAACCGATGGGTTGTCCCCTAAATTATCAATTTCACAACCAAAATTTTGTACGATTGTTAGGTGGAGCAGTATTAAAGTCCTAACCGTACTATCGGAGTACTGATTTATTGAAGCAACAATTTTCGATTTCCTGTTTTAATAAATTCTTTCAGAACATCATCTAGAATCAGGAATGTAATGTCATTTTCGGTCTTGATCCACGGTTGACCTCAACCGATTTTTTTTTCTTCTCACTTTTGAAAATGATCTTTCGCATGAAGCAGAGGAAATTAGCAATTTTAACGCAATTTGCATAAATCCGTGTGAATTTGGAAATGTGTCTTTTTTGACTTTGTCCAGTTTCCTGGCACAGTTCTGTATTACGGTCATTTCCACCTTTAAAATCATCATCATTTGAAAAAGTGTTGAATCAATTCCAAACTAGTATCAAAATTCATTTGGTAAACAAATAAAATAAGGAAAAATTAATCATATTAATTTTCTTCCGCTAAAAACTACCCTAAAAATTAATCCTGATATTTCCTTTAATATAATTTTTTTTTCTTCTATTAAACAATGCAATCTTAAATAATTAAATCTCCCCGTCAATCTGTAATAAGATAAACGAAATCTATAACAAACTGTTAATCCAATAGAAATATAAAAAAGTAAATACATTACTAAGTTTAATCTATTCACTGATATGACTCGTCATTTTGATCTCCTGGACTATTTATTCTTATGTGAGTGCCATCAACACATCTAATCGCTCCAGGAAAACCGGCAATGTCAAAAAATTGTCGTTTGGGTATTCTGAATTCATTTATATGTTCTGGAAATTTTATAAATCTTTGTAGATGTGTTGCAAGTTTCTCACTAATTTCCTTGACGATTCTGCATACAGTTGACTTATTGTCACTACACCAGCACAAACTTTCTGAAATAAAATTTAATATTTTAATCTTGAAAAGACAATCATTAACATGAGCAGTACCTGATAGCATCCTGTGGCAAAATAACGTAACGCCACATACAACTTTAGCGAAGGGGGAATTGGAAACCATCGGTTATCACGGATTCTAATATTTCCATAAACGAGTGGCAGTAATACAGTTTGAGATGTATCTCTTGAAAAACGAATGTTGTAGCATTTGTGAACCTTTCAAGGGTATTTTGGTTACGCTTTGGTTAGTTTCAAATTTAACTAACACAAAATTTTCCTTGCTGACATTGTTTATATTAATCCACAAGTGTCCCTTTAGTCATCACAAGTCTCATCTGAAAAGCCCTCAATATCAGTAGAACATCATAAACAATTGAAGTGTCGCTTTCGTTTTCAGAAAGTTCTGTTCTTAGGTTCCTTAGCTTTCTTACATAAATCTTTCTTCAATTTTCTTTCTTTCGCTTTTTCTTTTCTTCTCTGCTAGCTGTTTCTTTTCTTCTGTGGCAGGTGATTCCTGCTCTAGTTTATCCGTTTCGGGTGTCTAAGTCAAAACTCTTGACTTTACTTTCTTGAAATTACCTTTTTTTCGTGGAAGTGCTTTTGCGAATGGTAGCACAACTTCTGGTGTTTTAGGTGGAATATTTTCAGATCTGACTTGTGCATAAGCAACGCCACAAGATGTTGATGGCTGTAGTTCTAGTGATGCTTGACTGTTACGAGGTGTTGGTTGTAAAACTGAAAATTGAAGCTAGAGAGTTCGTACAGAACTTCAAGCAGTGTCAATTGATGGTAAAGGTTGTGGTGTATCAGTAACAAACGTTGCGTTAAAGACATCTTCTGTGAAAACAAGACTAGTAAATGGTCAGATGCCTGTTTTTCTGAAGCCTTCTGAAATATTCTTAATTGTGAAGGAAGCTTCATAGACAGTATTTAGCAAACTTGCAGATCGTATGGTTATTGTACTACCTGCGTTTATTACCATCATAGGTATTGCCAATTTGGATTTAAAAGGTCCATACACTGCTAGGTCTAACGGTTGTAATCTATGGTATGTATGTAGGGGAAATGTTGCTAAGGTAACACCATATTCCTTAGCATACAAAATTGCATTCAAAGAGCAGTGTGTTTCGTGATGCTTAATTACTGATTAATTAGATCGTCCGAATATTTAGCTTCCTTATCGCTCACAAAGCTTTTGCTTTAAAGTACAACGCTGTTTTCATTTTCGCGACTTGTCACTACCAACTATGTAGTAACACCCCACTCCTTCCCTAGGCTTGCAGCAGACATATATTTAATCATATTTATTTCCAACATTTTATTTACATCAATAACGAAAATTTCAATAAGGGCATTTACAAGCTTAAAATAGTTTTATTTACATGTAATATACGGTATTTCGTCCTTGATGCGATTAAAGAGGTTGATACTGTTTGGGTTATACTCCAAATCTGCTACCACCCTCGACTTGGGGTGGTTATTCTGAAGCCTTTTCAAAGATTGCGGGAAACATCTTCTCTGAGTTCTAATGATATAGTACGGGTACTCGTCTGGTTGATTTTTCTGTACGATTGCAAACATATGACGCTTTTTCGGGTTAATGACCTCAAGGGAACAAATCATAGGCAATCTGTATTATTGCAAAACATCACATAACTGAGGACTTCTTGAAAACCCTAGTACTCAAACTTGTTATATTTTTAAAAAATGTCACCAATGGATAACTCTACCTGGAAATACCTTGTCGTAAATCATTTAAAAACTATAGTATATTTATAAAACTATTTTTATTTTTTGCAGAAGATGCTGCTTCATCAAAATCGAAAAAATCTTTTTGAATGCTGTCACTGCTGTTAGTCTGTTTGTAGGAGCTGAAACTAATTCTAAATCTTCTTCGAAATACAATAATTCACATTCTGTCATCAAAAGTTGAGTAGTATCTTCTTTACTTAACGCAGATGTTTTCCCCACTACTAGAAACCAACGTAATCTTGAATAAATAGATGGGAAATTTCACCCAAAACGGCATGGCGATCTTGTAAAGTCGGTAATTTTCCAAATAAATCGTTTCTCTATACCTTCAATCGTACTATTCAACAATATATTTAAATGTGTTTGTTTTTAGTTTATTAAATTTTTTTCAGTGAAATTATGCTAGGTAAAAAAGAGTCATATTGGTCCCGGTTTGTAGAAAATCTAATGTTTATGCTAAAGGCTTTGTAATTTCACGGTAATAAATACGTGCAATACCTTATACGTGCATACCATACCTTATCGAACATTCTTTACTTTTTTATTAATATTTTATGAACTTCAGAATTGGACATTTGTTCATTTTTTTGTGGGCATTTTATTTTATGTTTCCATAAGATTTTACGAGGGTAAAGTCCTAAGCAAAATGGACACTAAACGTAATTTTCTTCGACATTATTTATTCCACTGGTTTTAAAATATATATTGAATCCATTATTTAAATTTTTGAAGTAGAAAATGTCTCTACAAAGGCCATTATCGAGTAACGTGACATCTTTGAAGATTCTCCATTTTTTTCTCTTCAGTAGAAATATTGTTATTCGGAAGGATAATTTTAGGTAACATATGAAATAAATACAAATATTTTAGTTTCTCAAACATTAACTGAAAAAACTTCTTTGATTTGTACACCCTTGTCAACTACCTTTGCCTTTAAAGGTAAATATAACCAGATCACACCATGCTCTATTAGTGATCTCGAGGATTCCCTGAATCTGGTAATGGTAATCGTGATTTGACAAGAGAGCATTTCCTTCTGCATTGAGAAAAGTAAATTTGAAATTATTGGGATTAGCATCTTTGGCAGAATAAGGTGACTTAATCTCCAAGACTCCTTCCTCGCCTACAAGTCCATTGGGAGACGCAGCTAAATATGGGAACTTGGATAAATGGATAAATAGTCCTACAGATTGACAGGACGACCCTGTCTTCTTAAAATATTCCGATCGAGCTAAGTTTTCACAGCTAATACCATGTTGTATTGCTGGTGTTTTTATCTTTTTCTGATTCTGATATACATATATAATTATAATTACATTAATTATGCATAATGACCGTCCGTCTTCAGTTACTTTTTGTAGTGCTACCTCCGATGTTGCTACATCATAATCTGAATATCTTCGTGTACCCAGCCTCCTTTATATTGTCGTGGCATGATTTATATACTAAAAAAGAATAATATTATCAGGGCGTGAAATTCACCTTAAAAGCATTGAAATCTCATCCCGGATGTACGAGCAATCTGACCCCATCAAATAAATGTAGTTACAGACACAATGTTTTATCCGAAATGTCTGAATTTTAGAATATACCGTCCATAAACATCAACAAATAGTGCTGTACCATCAACGTATTCAATATTAGATCATATTCGACATATGTTCTGGAAATTGTGAATGTCATGTAGCTTTCGGTTTGCGCGCTAGATTGTTTATGAAATTGCAACTTGGTTATCAATCTCACCCCAAACGATGGTACCTTAAAAAGCAAAGGTCGTACTATTTCATATCTTAACCTATTCTTTTCGAATGTACAATCTAAACTGTATCCGTTCACAGATATGTCGTTCATTGATTCAATTTTTGATGTATTTCTATTTAAATATGTATATTCCATAAAGTATGGATATGAGGGCATCTCACGGACTAAATCCCTGGGTAAATAAATATAAGGCTAAAGTTATTGCTCATGCAAAATAACACTCGTCTTAATTATTTATATTTATCACCTTTTGCCGAACTAAGTTGAACTGCTCCTTATCCGGAAATTACAATTTCTTCAAATTTATTATCATTTAAAGCAGCTAAATTTTCTGGAGATGTTGATAAAAACTTGAAACTATCGATAAATTTTTAAATAGGCTTTCTTCATTTTACTATCTTTTCCAACATAGTCGCATATGTAAAGGTGTTTTATAAATGAAATGTATTTCTCCTTTTAACTATGCTTCCAATTTTATCCTTATTCGATCACAGTTCCGCACGAAGAGGTGCACATCGTACTCAGACATATTGTGTAATATGATATTGGGAATAAAGTTCGGTAATTTATAATTTAAACTGAAAACCGAATGAGCGTCTCCACATATTTTCTTTCCTGTTAGGTGGACATGGTCATTTACCTTGGGTTGCCAACTAATTCCAACTAAATAATTCCAGATTTTCAAAATTATTTTCATTCATTTCGCCTTGAAAATCGAGTTCAGTAACCTCTCCGTTGGCGTGAATTTCCGGTGATTTAAGTGAATCTGTCACTATACTTGTTTTCTTTTTTACTTTAGACTTCCATTCAGCTGGAACCTGTCGACCCAAATGACTACAGGTTTCCAATGTTTTTTTATATTTTCTTGTTTCATTCTCTACACTGTTTAACATATTAACGCAATCGTCCCATTTTACCTCTAATTCCTTTATTTTTAAGGTATGGCATTTTCCATTTATTAAAATTCTAATAATGTATTGATAATAAATCGGAGCACCCCTGCTATTTCAAAGTCGACGCGATCTAGCTGATTATGATTAGACAAACACTAAGCAAAATAGAAACATTGTTCCTACATAAAATGAGTAGGGTTATCTTAGTAGTTAGATGTCGCCATGTGTTCTTTTAATAATGAGGATACGCCACTGTTTATTTAATTAATGGTGAGAATAAACTGAAATAAGATACTAATATACGGTACTGCTAAAGAAATGTATGATTGCTTTGAATCTTTTTCACTGCAGATGAATTAAGGAATTTATTATTCTGTGACTAATAACATCTGATGATCCTCTTTGGTGTAATGGAAGAATTGTATATTCTTGAATTTTTATAAGCTGTAAACTTGCCGCTCTTAGAGAAAAACAATTGTGAACGACTGTGTCCATAGCCTTGAAAACGCTGACAAATGGAATCAGTCTAAATAGCCCGACTTCAACATAAATATCTTCATCGAGAAGCGCATCTGCCTGTTTAAGGAGCTTCCTACAAGCATTACCCTCAAATATTGACCCGTGATAATTCTTGGCGATGATATTTAGTTTTTGCGGCCATAAAAGAGCTTTTTCTCGCCCAACAACAGGGCATAATATTTCCCAAAATACGTGATTCACAAATCCTTGTAGAATATGGAGTTCCGGAATCACGCATTTTTCCATTACACACATATCGTCGTATTCCTGAAATATTGGTGGATTAATAGTACTGTAGAAATATTTCGCATTCTTTCTATGCCCCTGACCATCCGAGTTAAATGCTTGATAATCTTTCTTGAGATCCCCAGCAGTCTTGAGCTTCAAAGTTTTTTTGTTTACGGTTTCGAGATTTTCAGCGTTTCTCAGATCCTTCAGTTCAATGAAACAATAAGGACATGGATATGAGGCTGTTGCAGTCTGTTGGCCATTAATGAGGAGCAAAATTTTGAAATCTGACACGAATTTAAAGTGCAAATTATCAATTCGTATCAAGTCAAAGAGTGCCTTTAAATTTTCATATGTCTCCTTTATATCCTCAACCAAACAAATAATTATTAGTTTATACACACTAGTAGGGGAAGAAGTCTAAGAAACTGTGCCCCCTTCAGAATAGAGTTTTCTTTTTTCTCAATATCTTCTCCATTTTCATTCAAAGATGATACATAATCTTCCGGGATGATTGAAAGTGAAATTTTGAAAGAGCCTTGTCCAGAATCTGCCATAATTTTGACAAAGTAGTTACCTGCAGAGAAGGAATTATATTTACTGTGAGTTTGTTCCTAATAATAAATTGTTGTTTACAAAAGTGCTTATATAAACAAAACACGGGGTTCTCACACAAGCATATAACGAGCGTTCAAATAAAAACGTGGTCAAGTTGGTTCTGAAAATTTGGACGTAGAGCGTAGCGTATAGCAAATGAACTTAAACGTCATCTGTCAAAGCGCTATATCGCCGCTATCAATTTGAATATTTTCGTTTTAAAAAGCGTTTAAAATGGTGTTTTCTCAAGAACAAAAAGTGTTTATCATAGAGTCCTACTTTAGAAATGGACGCAAGATTGATGGAATATGGAAGTATTATATTGAGGAATGTTTCAAAGAATTTCAAAATCAATTTCCCGGCGTTGTTGAGTACAAAATTTTTCAAAGTGCAGTTCAGCGTTGTGTTAATGTTTTTCGTGAAACGGGCAGTGTAACAAGAAAAGAAGGAAGCGTCCGACCTAAAAAGCGGACTGAAGAATTAAAAGAAAATGTCCAACAAATAATGGAAAATGCCTCAAGAACTTCTGTACGTGTTTTATCACAAATGGTGGGAGTATTAGTCGGTACCTGCCACACAGTGTTAAAAAAAGATTTGCGTTTGTTCTCCTATCGTTTAACTTGTCAGCAAGAACTTCATGAAGTTGATTTTCCGCGACGGGCTGTATTTTGTGAATGGTTTTTAAACAACTACGGTGAACTTCATAATACTTATCACCTTTTTTTCTGATGAAGCCTGGTTTCATTTAAGTGGTTACGTAAACTCACAGAATATGAGAATGTGGTCTTCTGAAAAACCAGATAATTTTTTTGTCGAGGGCCCTCTACACGCTCAAAAAATTGGAGTTTGGTGTACTCTCAATCGAAGGAGGATTTATGGACCTATTTTTTTTAATGATACTCTTACTGCGCAAAGGTATAGAGAAGAAATTATCGCTCCTTTTGTTAACCAGCTGGAAGAAAACGAAATTACAAACTTTTACTTTCAACAAGATGGCGCAAGGGCACATACGGCAGGCGAGACGATGAATATGTTGAGGGAAGTTTTCCAAAATCGATTAATAAGTCTCAATGCTGAACATGAATTTCCACCGAGGTCATGTGATATTACGCCGTGTGATTTCTTTTTGTGGCCTTACCTTAAAAACATTATTTTTGAACTGCCTATTCCTGATTTCAACCATCTGCAGGCTCGACTTATAGACAAGATTCGTGAAATTAACAATACCCCGAGCATCTTAGAAAATGTCTTTAATTCTTTGGGGAACAGGTGTGAAAAGTGCTTGGAACAAGGAGGGGGACACTTTCAGCAGCTGCTTTAATTTATTGTTATAACAAGGAGGGGGACACTTTCCGCAGCTCCTTTAATTGTTTGTTATTGTTATCACGATTATTCTTTAAAATAAAGTTATATAGTCATTAACGTTATTGAAACTGACAGCTGCCTCGTTGAGAAATGAGGTTAAGTTGGTCGCTATAAGCTACTCCCTACGTCCAATGTGTCAGAGCCAACTTCGACCACGTTTTTATTTGAACGCTCGTTATTAATTACCGATAACTTTTCGCTCTTCCAATACGTGTTCCAGCAAAACTTCGGCAGCAGCATAGATAACTGTTCTTTTTGACTTCGTTTAATTGTCAATCTCCAAGTCCATTTCGATTGCTTTGTAACAATCCTTAAGAATTCTGGATTGTTCAGATACGTGGGTTAAATAATTAACAGGAATTGACTTCCTTCCGGCATTTGACCTTATAAAGTTAGTCAATGTTTTCATCTGAATTCTCGAGGACCTCGTAGAATTTTGATAATTGTCCAAGCTTTCAGGCGAGAGTAAGACAGTTTTCTCAGAATTCCTGTAACTTATTTTCTTACTCTTACCCCCCGTTTTCAAGGTCAACGATAAGTTTCGTGTACCTGCACCCTCCAACGTCACTTTATTTCCCAAAACTTCACTTACAATCTGGGACTTTTGTTTGTCAGGTAAATTGAACACTATCTTGGAAACATTTCTCCGTAATGGACTTTGTCGATTTCCAGAAATGCACGGATGGTTCTTCTAACCGCGCCCTATTTCCACAAGACATTCTTTGCATAAAATCATAACATTTGCATTTTTTTCACGGTTTGTAGTGTCCCGAACGATCTTCTTCTCATTGGAAACTGCCCCGTACATGCCGTTAGTTGGTCCGATTTTTATATTAACATTTTCGCGAAAACGTCCTCGACCTTTTGGAAACCCAGGATGGCCCAAATATCTGGCAGTGAGGCATATATAACATTGACAACATTTTGCGGTCATATCATTCAGCCTTGTATTCTTCACCAATTTTATATCTTCATAATTGGGCGTAACGGGTAATGATCGTTTTATGATTCCTCTATCATATTCACCTAAAGTGAGTCGGCGGTGTTACATATGCTGAGAGGATACTTTTCGCACGACACCCAAAATGTATTGTTTATATATTTAATTATTAAGTGCTTGACCTGATCACTTATGAGAAACTTCTCTGGTTTAGTTTTACCGAAAACTATTTTATTACCACAAGGCGCACACACTTTTTTCCGATTTTCTTCATGACTTGATGCCTTTGGCATCTTGATGAAGTTTCGACCACACTGATTAACTTGACTAACACGGACTGGATTCAAATCCCCAGAGAATTTCATGTAATAGTCATGACTTGTCATCGGCGAAAAATCGGCATGAGCGCGCGCTTTTGTTATTATTTTCATTGTTCTTCTATGATTTTCTGTAAACATCTATCACAAAACAACTGTCGGGAGTGACGTGACTTCTTGATAGATTTACGATTTACTTATTATCCCTCCAGAAAAGCCCTGGCAATGATTTTGGAATAATACAGCGGTCAAGAAAAAAAATTGCGAGGGTCGATAATGAAAAATCTCGTTTTCTCGATAAAACGAGCAGATCCGATTTACATAAAAACGGATCCTGTTTAGGTTTGTGATCAGGAATTCAACCCCGTTGCCAGTTTTTGGTGCAATTTTTATCAGACTAGAACCGTTCAAGCCAGGTGTGTATATAGAAGTCCAAGTATATATTTCAGTAGAATCGGTGGGGCGACAGTCGCTTGTAGTTCGGTCGTATTTTGTCAAGATAGATATTTGTACACTTTGCAATCAATATATTGAACCATATCTATTGAAAAGAATAATTCCCAGCATTATCTTATTAATATCACATTTTTTTGCGATAGCTTTTACACCCAGTAAATGAATCATAACATTTTCTTTTACTTTGTGGACATTAGGTCGAGGAGGATGAGCCTTCTAACGAGTTGCATTGCCTTTCCAAAAAGAGGCTTATTTTAAACAATGAGAGGCAGATTATTATCTTAGTGTTATTAATTATTTACTACACTTTCTTACAAAATGCTTATTGAAAGACTTTCTTACCCTGCAAGACATTGTCACTGTCATAAATATTTGTTAAGCCGTCTATTTGTGTTCTGGTTATGCTCTTATTAGCTTCATCAATATCGGTTAAGTTTTTTACTACAGGACATACCCCACCACCTCTTTTTTGAATATTATTTCTCAATTCAGAAAACTTCCTATTGGCCCTTCTCTTCAGATTTAAATATTTCTCTTTTAAATTGGTAGCTCTGCTGTAAAGCATATCAAATTCTTTGTTGAATTCATTTTCGATCTCCTTCCAACATAATTCTTCATCTTTCCAACTTGTAACCCCACTTTTTTGCATTCAATTATACTTTGATATTTTTATACTAATGCAGTCAACAGTTGCTCCTCCTGCTTTGTAAAGTTTGAGGAACGTTTACCACGTGCATCTGATTTTCCCATTTTAGATCTAATTCATAAAACAAATACAAGATGTCGCATATAAATAATTGCGGTTTAAAAAAATGTGAATAAAAAACTATTAGGTTTGCTTCCTGGACTCCTCCAAGCGAGCGGACGAGTGTTCGCAACGCGTTTTTGAGTAATTGCTCCCATTTCTTGCCGGATATTTTCTTTTAACAGATCCAAGGTTGTAGGGTTGTTACCGTAAACTCCGGATTTGAGGTACCTTCATAGGAAATAATCTATTGGCGTCAAGTCTGGGCTTCGCGGAGGCCAATTGATCACCTCTTCTGGATATTAATTTATTCGGAAATAAATCTCGAACGACTGGCAAAAATGTGTTTGAGGTGTGTGATGTCGCTCCGTCTTGTTGAAACTAGGTTCTCTGGTTATAGTCAGCGAAATTTTGTAAAGCAGGTTTGAAGAAGTTCTGGATCATTTCGCTCCGCATGAACACAAAAAAATACTGGTCGATGATACCCCGCTCCGATAGTGCAGCCCTTACCGTTACTTTAGGGGAATGCAACGGCGTCTCGTGCTTTTGTTTCTGATTGGCAGGATTCTAGTAATGACAATTTTGTTTGTTGATATAGCCGTTTAGATGGGAATGTGCCTTATCCGAAAACAAAATGTTGTTAAAGGATGTAAAGCGTTCGAACATTTCATTCACAAAGTTGAGTCTCTGAATACTATCCAAGGGCTTTAATTCCTGCACTAGCTCTGCACTAGCACTGTATCTTATAAGGGTGCAAAGGCAGGTCTTTGCGAAGAATGCGGTGCAAAAAGCTTCTAGGAACATTTAACACACTAGCTCTTTTGCGAACTGAGACGTTGGGATTTTCACGAACCGATACTCGAACGTTCTCCAGTGTTTCCTCGGTTCGGGATGACCTTGGTCGCCCTGTCCGAGATTTATTTCGAATTTCATTAATCATTAATGCACTTAGAACTTCATTCAAGTCAGTATGATGTTGTCACTATGTATTGTTGAGCCATTTATAGTAAAAAAAATAAATTATTTCCTTTTAATGTGAAATGAATATTATTTTAACCCTTTGTTCCCTGAAAACTTTTTCATTAAAAAAATTGAGGTAAAAGTTAAAGAATGTTACTTTATTGTGTTTCTAAAAGGTAAAAAATTTAAAAATATATAATTTTTTAAAAAAACTTATTATGCTATGGTTTCACAATGTAACCACTAGTAAATTGTTCACTCCAAAAAATATGAACTTGAATACTACATATTACATAAAAGATTTTTTAACTTTACTTTTTATGATACAACGAAAAACAGTTTTTTTTTTTTTCAGTAAGGCACAATCCAACTTTACACGTCTCCCATTCCCACCTGGTTCTGTGAGGATCTCTACTAGTGCTACAAAAGGCACATCGTCTGGATGTCCCGTGCTTTGGCATATGCAAACATTGTTCAAACCGTTTTTCATAGGGCACAATTGGTTTGAAATGACTCATTGTAACTGTAGGTGAAGAATTCCTACTCCGCACGTTTTTTTCACCAACAACTCCGATTAAACCTGAAGCTACAGATAACCTGAAAAATTTCAGGTTTGGAACCGCGCACTGCGCTTTTTGTTGAAACAGAATAAAAGAATTGAGAACGCATAAATCTATGAAATGCCAAATAATTCGGTGCCACCATTTCTTAGATTTGCGGTCAATCTCATAAACAGATTTCAACATATCTGTTTTATCAACATAGCCCATATGTTGGTTATATTCCTTGACCATCATTGGGCAGGCTATGACTTGTGAGTTTCCGTCTTTCTGCTTTCGGGCAACAGTCGCTTCTGTTGAAGGATTCTGATGATTTCCCAAAAAGTGAACTATTTTTCGGTCCCTCCACTTTATAAATGCCAGTCCATCTTTGCTAACCCTCCAGTCAGATTGTCCTCGGGTCTGTAATTCTTTGTCAGATTGTAAGTCATTTGGGACATCTTTTCGCTTAGCCCTGACTGTGCCGCATGCATAAGTAAATTCTGCTTTAAGTGTCTTCTGTAATGGCACAGAGTTGAAAAAGTTCCCGTCAAATCTAAAATAACCCTTTGGCCCAAGTCTTTTTCAGGTTGATAATTAATTTTTCCAACATATATCTGAAACTGGCAGACGTATCCATTCTCGTCAGATCGAACCCAGACTTTATACCCTCGTTTGATGGGTTTTAGGGGCATAAATTGTTTGAGAAAACTGCGACCCTTAAAACGAATCATAGATTCGTCAATAGATTGATGTTTTGAAGGGGCGTAAGAAGAACGAAAAGTTTCAGATAAAATATCCAATAAAAAGCGAACTTTGTACAACTTGTCATAGTTTGGTGAGTCACGAGCAGGCATCACTGAATTGTCTGCTAAATGCACATTTCCCAGAAGCCAAGCAAACCTATCTCTAGACATTGCTAACCTATGTAGTGATCTCGTAGTTGTTCCCTAGACGACCGGTAATCACAATAACTGGGCAACTTTTTAATTCCCATCAAGATATTTATTCCAATGAAAATTTCGATCTCTTTGGCAGAAGTTGGAGTAAATGTAGAGTCTCCACCACGTTTTTGTAAGGCATATAGATTCGTTTCAAACACGATTTTGTCAATTAAAGTTTTGGGAAACAAGTGTAAAAAAAAATCAACTGGCCTCTGCAGACCATCTGGAACTTTAGGACCAGTTTCCTCCGTAAACTCCTTGATATTGGTAATGCAATACTCCGCTGACTTGGTCCAGATTGTCTTTTTGGCTAGTTCCCTATCTCTCAAAAGAGAAAGGGGAATATAATCTTTCTCGTCATCAGTAATATTCTCTGTATTGTAGGCTCTTGGAAGCTGGTCTTATTGGCAAATTCGATATGTCAAACAAATTGTCATCGTGCATTGTCTCATCTTCGTCACTACTCGGCTCCTCTGACTCGCCATCTGAAGGAATAGTCTCCAATAGTGTAAATAAATTATCTGCCGACATATTCTCTAGCTCTCTGTATGAATACACTTTTTTTTCCTGAAATAATAAATAGTGTCCTAGTGGTTTCAGCATGAAACCGGCACCGTATATCATGAATATAGTTACTGCAATTTAAAAATTATTGATAATAAGGTGCCTTTATCATAAATACAAATGTTATCAACATTGTAAAAACAAAAAAAAACTTACTTGCCATAGCGAAATAATGTAAAAATCACAGGATTTGCGTATAGTCTTTGGCACTAACCGACCGCTCTACAACAGGTGTTATTACCGACTAATACGTAAATGAAAATGGCGAAGCGCGGTAAAGTTTTAGGGGGGTTTCCTATACGTTATGTCTTTGTGTTGGTTTCAATCAAATACCACTGGAAACGTAGCGAAAAATTCTTGTGTCTGTGGTTTTATAGTGAAACCACTAGGGAACAAAGGGTTAAATATAAATTTGAATGGAATTGTAGTATTTATAGAATATGTAAATATACTAAGATTTAACTTACCGTACTAGCTAATTCTTGAATGTCAGATAATTTCAGTCACTTTGTCTGATTTTAATTTGAATATAGATTTCCAACTTTATTTTTTTTGTTTATTGTTTTGAAAGATTGAACTTTGAATCGGATTGAATGTTACAAATTCACTAATTTTAATGACAGCTAAGTACGAACAGCAAAGTACTGCAGTAAGTGATGTGATGTCATTATAGTGTCCTTCATTAAACATAATGCTGAATCTCTTACCACCCCCAGTGCCTTTAAAGATAACATCCCGACCTATACTACCATATTTGTACACTGTTATTACATAAATTCTTTGCGGTATTGTTGGAGCCGATTTAATTCACTGATACTAGTCTATTCTGGCGGTATTTGGACCATAGAAGTTTTTATTAACTCTGATGCTCTAATTGCTTGGCTGTATTTTTTCGTACTTTCTAATAAAGAGAATCTTTATTGACATATGCCTGAGCCACAACAATTATTTTGCACCGAAGCAGAGGATATCTTCACGCCGTTTAGCACACTCCTCGTTAAAAGTATTGTATTTACCGTTTCGATCTCTACCACTGGGTATTTACACGGATGTTACGCTGAGATAAAATGTATCTGTACTAAAACCTGACGAGTTGGATTGGTATACGCTCGAGATCATGTCCCATATGCCCTCAATTTTTACATTCGACACAGGTCTAAAACTTATCCATCCGTCTCCTCTGTTGTGTTTGTACGTATTGTAGTGTACTTGTAACTGGTAATTTGTAATAAATGAACTTGCAACTCGTACTTATTTTAAACTCTTTCGATCACCTTACCTCCAAAATGCGTCCATTTTTATAGTGGCATTACCGGCCTTAGACCACATTTGGGAGGCTCCCCCATTGGTTGATACAGAATTTTTACTTTAACTTTTTAAATCATTATCCGATTTCAATGTGGTTCGAACTGGTGGATTCCCAAGGCAATTCTGTACCTTCGTATACCAGTTCATGTCGGAAAATCAACGGGAAATCCCGAAAAACCGGGAAACCCAGTGACAATATTAATTTTTCTTCTTTTATATTTCTTTTATTTCTTATATTTCTTCTTTTATATTGTTAGTTGGTGGCAATAGATCTAATGTTACGCTACTTATCTTGGTTCATTTTTTTAAATGATTTTTTTTTTTGGTCTTTTCAATGCTCTCCAACAAAATTATGACCCAGTGGAATGGCGTCTTTTTCTGGATGGAGGCAAGAATAGTTTGAAGGCAGTCTTGCTTCATAAAGGGAATACGAAGCCATCAATTCCAATCGGATATGGAAAATACATAAAGGAAACATATGAAGCAATGAAAGAACTTCTCGATCTCATACAATACTTAGAAAAAAAATTACAGCGTTTTTCGTGTTCAGGAGGTCCCAATTAACTTATCTAGGTATGTGGCGTTCTTGGTATTTTTCCAAATTAAAAATTTGTAAAGCTGTGTAATACACGCTATACAAGAACAATAAATGGTTAAGCTAACTGAGCGTCTATACTCTGCAACGTCTGCGGGCGAACTAAACTCCCCGCATGTCACGCATCCAAGGGTAATGACCGCACACGCGTCGCCTGTGGACTCGCTAGACTGAGACGGCACCAAGCACAACGTATCTAACTCTAAAATTTATAGATACTGTTTTTTTTTAAATGGAATAGCTTAAAAGCTTCAAATGAAACGTGACAAAAGATATGAGCCGTTCAAAATGTCTGCAAACACGAACGCTCACTTCGTGGCATGTTGGATTAACTTCTTACATAAGCGTTCTCCACAATCCCTCCATTTTTTTCAGCTTAATGCATCTTGCTCTTCTTGATCTGATTTCTCCTGGTCCGAGGTCGATGGTGGTGATGCTCCATGAGGGTTTGGGGTGGTGATTTCTCTGAAACTATATCTAATGCAGGATTGGTCGAACATTTTGATCGCTAGTAGCTCCCAAATCTTCTTTACGTGAGTTATGTGTCTTTTATAAACTTGACCAACTCCTTCTGAAACTGACTTCATTCCCTATCTTTTGGGCAACTATGTTACGTATCAAAGCGTTATCTCCTTATTTTATGTCTGTGTCCTTTGCATTTCGAATCTTATCTTCCTTGCTTCTTATCTTATTACAGTAGAGCCTCGATGATCCGAACTACCAAAAAACAACCCCTGTTCGGACTGGCGGGGCGTTCGGATTATAGTATGTTAAAAAAAGGCAAGTATATTTTGACAGAATATGTATATTTATTGAGGTGCCTACTACAAGATACATATTTAAACCACAAAATATACGTTACTTATTCATAAAGTCATCAATTTTAGTTTGGCGGGTTCTATTTATTGACCAAGGAAAGGCTTTGTCCCTCAAATTTCGCAGCATCTTCGGATAAAGAAAAGTCATTTACGTCAGCCCAATCCAAACAAGTATTCAGTGCTGATATAGCTTGTGAATGAGGAATTTTCTCGACGTTTAAAACAGAAGTATTGTCAACAAAAAGCTCGTCAGTCTCTTGCCTAAGTTGGGCTATGATCTCATCATCAGTTATGGGTTCTGTGCAATTCTCCGCTTCGCTGATTGTCAAGAAAGTGGAAATGGTTTCTTCTGTATATCCACGGTTGCGTAGAAGACTGAGTGGGAGATTGTCTTCCACGTCAGAGCCATCGTTTTCTTCTGATCCATTTTCTGCTTCATTGAATTGGTCAGGCCATAGAGGCTTCCAAGATTTTTTGATGAGAGACGACGACACGTGATCCCAACATTGCGCTAGTGAAAAAATTGCGTCTTTAATTGTGATGCTTTTAATAACATCATGTAGTGTTAAACTTTCATCATCTTCTTGTTGCGCAAAAACTTGAATAAGCAGTTTCTTCTTGTAATTAATCTTGACATTTTGAATTACGTTTTGATCCATAGGCTGAATTAAGGGTGTGCAGTTTGGTGGCATGTACAGTACGGAAAAATTGCCATCTTCTGTAGTCAGATCTTCAGCATCTGGATGTCCCGGCGCATTATCTAGGAGCAATAATGCTCTTTGTGGTAGACGTAATTTCTTCAAATGACGTTTGACTTCTGGAACGAAATGTTCTCTGAACCACTCCAGGAAAATATCTCTAGTTACCCAAGCACGCATTTGTCCTTGATAATGCACCGGTAATTTTACGGATCCAAAAGATCTTGGCTTTTTGGCCTTCCCTACGACTAGTAACTGTAATTTATGATTCCCTATCGAGTTTGCACAAGGCATAAAAGTGATTCTTTCTTTAGATACCTTGGATCCAGAAGCAC
Organism: Anoplophora glabripennis; assembly: GCF_000390285.2. Lineage (NCBI taxonomy): Eukaryota > Metazoa > Arthropoda > Insecta > Coleoptera > Cerambycidae > Anoplophora > Anoplophora glabripennis. Next base: position 100,110 of record NW_019417277.1, read on the forward strand.
TAGTTTCAGCAGAAGAGGCTAAAGTTTTATCTGGCAGAACCTTCCAAAACAATCCTGATTCGTCTGCATTGTAGATTTGTTCAGGACAAAGGTCTTTTTCTCTTATCTCTTTCAAAAACTTTTCTTGGAATGGTTGAACAGCCTCCGCATTACTAGAGACTTTCTCACCTGACACTTTCAGCTGCCGTATGCCATGACGCTTTTTGAAATTATCCAGCCACCCTCTACTTGCACTGAAATCAGACCCTGTTAGTTTTTTATGAAAGAATCTGGCTTTATGCATTACGATTTCGCCTGATAAAGGAACGTGTCTTCGTCTTTGCTCTAAAAACCAAGTGAAAAGTGCTTCTTCGAGCACTGGATTTTCTGGCAATTTTAGCGTTTTTCTTAAACCTGGACCTTTCTCGGTTTGAGCTACAAACGACCGTATTTTCTGTTCTTTTTTCCTTAAATCAGTAATTGTCGATTTTCCAACACCATACTTAAGGGCAAGAGAAGTTTCAGACACTCCATCTTTCAAACTATCTAGTATGGCACACTTTTCAGCTATACTTAAAGTTTTATGTTTGCGTTTCGGTGTAGGAACCATTTTTATAACCTCTAAAACACGTGGCGCGCGAGTTTAGCACAGAGTAACGTGAACACGCGAGGTAACTCATTCGCAACTGAAAACAAAAGATCACCCGCCACGATAAGAGAGAGAGGGGGGCAGTCGGCAGTTCGGATTACAGCGGCGTTCGGATTAGCCTGAGTACGGATTATCGAGGCTCTACTGTATTTGCTTCTTATCTTATTTATTATTTGCACTGCAAATCTGCAGTCACTTTAAAATGGATCTATTCATGATTTCAATTTCTCCATTTGTTTGAAACCAGTACTTTGGAGCCTGTACTAACTCAATCTTGTTTTGAGAACAAAATCTTTAAATCTATGATTACGGCGGAGATGGTTGTTTTAAGTTATTTTGTTTCTTGATATCTCGAGTCGTAATTTATAATAACAAGTTGTCCAGGGTTGGAATGGTCCCATTAAGTATATTGGTATGCATTATCTGGGAATTATGTCTCTTCGTAGGAGGAGGTTTATCTGGTAGAGTGCTCAGTCTATCCATTAAGCCACCACACTTTGGCTCTTAATCTTCTCTTCATCACTGTTTCACCTGGGTGACCTTCCTGGGCTAATTTTAGTACGTCGCTTCGCAACGTCTCTGGGATGACAAGTTTAGTTCCACGGAGCAAAACTGGTCTCTTAGTTGTTAATTCTTCTGTGAATGCGAAGATGTTTTTGTCCAATGAATGTTCCACGAATTTTCATTTATTTTAGAAACGGCTTATCTTATTTGTTGGTCTTGTTGGCTGTCAGTAATTACTTGAGAAATATTCATAGTCTTAGGCGAACTTTTTTCAATGGTTGTGGGTAGGTGATGTTCACTTTCTCTATCAATAGGCGGTTCTTCGTTGATCTTGCAAAGTTTTAACATAGAGTCTGCAATATTTGACATATATAGGGTGTTAGAGATGACTTCTATCTATTAAATTTTTGATAGACATATCACGACTCTTGTCTTTAACCTGAAACTTTATTTCAAATGCACCATGCATAAAGCAACTACAATATTTAATCTTTACAAAACTTTATAATTTACAGGAGAGCACATTTAATACATCCTGCGGCTACAGCCGGCGCTAGCACTTGTACTACTTTTAGCCCTTGAACGAACTCAAGTAATAAGTGTGATTTCTTCACCTCGCTTTTGCTGGTTGTAGGTATATTATTTTTCTTATTCTAAGGATTTTACAGAAGTGAACATAATAATTGGGTGGGCCTCAACCCAAGCTATTTATTCGAGATATTTCAAAGCTAACTTCAGTGGCTGTTTCAGCATCTTGAATTGGTTTTGTAAACATAGATTGCTGGCCTATTAGTTCCCGTTGTAAAGTGGAAATTCTTTGCGTTCGATTTTCGCCAGTTA
>NW_019417278.1:0-534 GCF_000390285.2 Anoplophora glabripennis
GGTTCTAATCAATAATTTGGAATGAAACGAAATGGAAATTACTTTTTATAAAAAAACAGATATTTCACAAATAATTTTTTTTATTGGTCTAAAACATACTTAAACTGATGCATGCAAACTACCCCTGATGCTCATCTCTCAAAAACGGGTTCAGTAATTTCCATTTTGTTTCATTCCAAAATATTTATTAGAACCCGAGATATCACGGATATACTGTTTTATAACAGTAGATATAGAATAAATTATTCCTATGATTAGAGAAAAAGTAAAGACATATGTCGCATTTTACTAGGGGGTTGTTCGCCCCCTAAAATGAGAAATTATTTTTGTCAATTTGTTTACATAAATCATATTTTTAATATTTTGAATCAATATGAATTTTTTATATATAAAAAATGTTTGAAAATATACTTAGTTTTCCTGAAATAAAAAATAAGGGTTGCAACCCCCAAACACGAAATCACTTGTGAAACATTTTATTTTTTTAAAAGAAGTAATTTCCATTTTATTTCATTTCAAAATATTGAGATGTCA
>NW_019417278.1:3291-4171 GCF_000390285.2 Anoplophora glabripennis
TTTTTTTTCAAATGGAAACATAAGGCATGAGGGGGCTCGTTGAAAAGCTTATGGAAAACCGAATCCAGCCATACCAAATAAACAAGTTTTATTTTTTCAATAGCAAGGTTTTTAGGGTTGTATAAAACACCTTAACAAGTGAAATAAAATTTAATTATCTTCAGTGTTATCCTCCATGAATTTGCACAGAATAAAATAAATAATTTGAAACTGTACCTATCACTGCTAACGCAAAAAAGATATATTTTTTATGTTGCGTTTTTTGGCACCACTTACTTGCCAGGCTTTTTGGTAAATTTTTTGCTTTAGTTGTAAATTGGAGTTCGAAACATTACTATTGTGTCAAAATCAAGTTATTTACTGAATTGCAATGGTATTGTCGGAAAGGAAACGCATCGAAATCTTGATATTGCGTGGATGTGGAGACAAAATAAGAAGTGCGCGATTTATTTAATGCGAAATATCCCGAAAACCAAATCTCACAAGGAACAGTTAGTAAAATATTTCACAAATTTGAGGAACACGGTATAGTACAGACTTTGCCCAAAACTGGACGGGCATGTACCTTGAATGAAGAAAAGAAATTACATTACATTGACATTGCATTAGAACTTGTTGAAAATTCTCATACTTCAACTGTTTCATTGGCCCGCAATCACGATGCTTCTCGAACTGCAATTCGAATGCTTCTGAAACAAGAGAAATACCACCCCTACAAGGTATGTCTTGTCCAAGAGCTTTTGGAAGACGATTATGATAGGCGATTACAATTTTGTGAGGAAATGATGAGACGGTGTGACGACAATAATGGTTTTCAACGAGACGTACTTTTTTCGGATGAAGCTACGTTTTATTTAAATGGAGTGGTTAACAGGCACAA
>NW_019417278.1:6039-42383 GCF_000390285.2 Anoplophora glabripennis
ATAAACAATTACGACAAATGAGTTACAACAATTGTTCAAAATTTCCACCGTCTGCTGTTAAACAGACTTAAGCACATTGTGCTACTGCTCTAATGGAGTTGCGTATCACCTCTGGTGTTATTTGCTGTATTGATTGAAATAGGCGGTTCTCCAATTCATTCAAATTTGCCACTGGTGTTCTGTACATCAATGTTTTTAAGAAGCCCCAAAATAAAAAATCACATAGCATTAGGTCTGGAGAACGAGGTGGCCAAGCAAATGGACCGCCTCTGCCAAGCCAACCGCACTGCTTCACCTGCACAATGATTTGAAGCTCCAAGAGCCATCAGCATATCTACTACTCACGATTTGAATAGTTGTGGCCTATTATTTTGCAGTTTGTATTGACAGGTAGGTACTTTTACTGTACTCTAACGATGTCAAAGTATTGATAAATGCTTTCTGAATTCTCATTAATTGTTATAGAGCTGTCTGTTTCAAACAATACAACAAATAACGCCAGAGATGGTAGGTACGCAACTCCGTTCGAGCTGTAGCACAATGTGCTGAAGCATGTTTAGCAGTAGATGGTGGAAATTTTGACAATTCGTTTGTTATAATTGTTCATCAAATAATTAAAATTGAAAATGTTTATTATTTTTGGATATTTAAAACTGCTGTATCTCGAAAAATGTCGGTCTGATTGAAAAATGATACAGAAATTTTTTTATGAACTTATATAGCTGAACATTATTCCAAGAGTCCGTGTCCGCGAATTTCGTAACACCCTGTATAATATCGCAGTATGATATAATATTGCAGTAAAAAATATATCTTTAATTTTATCTCTGCTCTCATAATATACATATAATACTTTAATATAGGTCGTATAATTTTTTACACATAAATATATTAAGTACACAATAATTAGTTTGAAACTTTCGAACTAGTAACAAACTATTATGGATAGCTGTTTAGCAGGGATTGCGAAATTATATATGGCTCATTTAGTCTAGACAGCTTGTATATCTCGTAATTTGTGTACAGATAACTATTTCGATTAATTACGACAATCTGTAACGATTAGTGCGCATCGTTTATCAAGCCCCAACCAACTGAAGGTTTCTTCTAAAATAATCGGAAAACCATGTTTCAAGATTAACTATCAACAAATTATGAACACATTGCTGTTTCATTCCCCCTAAGTCAGAAATTGAACATACCCAATAAATCTTGTCAGACGTGCCGATCCCGTTATTAAAGTCACAGGCTCTAACAGATGCCGTCACTTCACGTAAATCTCTTCCTTAAAATATAATCGATTATAACTTCATGCAGAAAGAAATACAGCGCATCTTTTCGGTGGGGGTTCAGACTAATCATGTACAGGCTGTTACAAATTCGCTTCTCACTACAGAGATCTCAGAAACGGTAAGAGGTACGAAGTAGCTTAAATGGGGGCAAAGTTGCGTAATCAGGGGACCAATATTATGCCTCTAAAAAATCAAGGCTAACATAATTGGTTTTCGAAATATTAAAAAAAAACTGAAATTTTGTTTAATTTCAGCCTTATTTGAGGTGATATTGAAAAAAGAAGAATACTTTCTCATGGCCACTTTTGCCCTCTATCGATTGACATAATCAATTTTTATATGTAACGTTTCGTCTCTCCAGGACCATCATCAAATTAATTTTTTTAAATACGACCTGGAAATTTTATTACATTTTTTGCAAGCCTTTATGGCCCCCAATACTGTACTGCATCAGCCCGAACCAGATTCAGACGTTTTGTCTGGAAAAATTCATCTTCAGTGTATTGGTTCCAAATTTATCTAAATTTTTTATTTAGATTTCTTTGTTTATTGAATTATCGTACACTGTAAGTGTCGTTAGACCCTGTGAAATCCATCTAATTATTTAAACTATTACCACCACGCATTAGAATAAAACGTTTATTATTATTAACTATTACTATCACTTGGTCATTACGATTTGTAATAATTGTAGCAATTATTAAGAGCAAGTTATTTTCAAAATTCATATTTCAGCGACTATTATAATCTGACAAAAACTATTTTTATTCTTTTAACGGTTCATTCGTGATTTTTTAACTCAGCCAATCAGTTATTGCGACTTTTAGATTAAAATCTGAAGATCGTTGAGCGAAGCTATAGTAGTGCAGATAACCCGAACGCAAACATATTTACGATAAATACCTATAAAACCATTACTGTTACCGTAAAATATGTTCTGTTATCAGCTTCGGAAATGAAATGATTACTCACAGTTGTTTTTTTTTATTGATCGTGTATTGAATGTCCATGCATGAATTCTGAAATGAATGATGAAATCTTTCCAAAAAATACAAAATTCGAAATGGGAAACCGCAATACAAAACCACACTACAACGTCAGACTTCACCCGTTTCAGTCGACCACAATACCAAAGTGGTCAAAATCGGAAGAGGCCAATTGTCCAAACCTAAAGCGGCTTTCGCTACAAGACCTCTGCGGACCTACCAAGGAGGGGACTGAACGTCGACCTTGGTACCTTGCGAGTTTAGTAACAAGGAACGAAACTTGACCAGTATGTGTAGTACGTTCGAGATTTATTGCTATTTACATTCTATAAAACATCTGCAGATATAAATTGCACATTCGCTTATTACAAATAATATTTTTATCAATAAAGACAATTTTTTACAATTCGAAAGGTTGTGAAAAACGTTTATAAATTTTACATTCTTTAATTTTTATTATATGTGTATCACATATCGGACTTCTTCGTTATTGGATTTAAGAAGGAACAAACCATGTAGTTTTAAAAATTTTACAATATCGTTATACTTTAATTTGAAAATGTCTGATAGGACTTAGTTTGGTTGGATAAATTAATAATCTGAGAGTTGGCCTATACCTTTTGAAATAATTTCCTTCTTTTCTTCAAAATTATGTGTTGCAGGCCTTGTTATTGATTTGCAAACAATATACTCACATGATGTGGTTCTTAAGGCATGTCAATTTGAATTATTAACAGCGTCCATTACCTCCATATTTTGTTTGCAACAGCAACATACAAAGTGAAATTTTACACTCGATTTTTAGTCACTAATCTATAAAAACCCGACAACTTCTTAAAATAAAAATATTTATTTACGCTGTCTTACTTTACTGTCACAAAAGTCACCTGGAAATACACCTAGGTAATAAAAATCACAATAAAATGAATAAAATTTTCTCTAGGGCCTTGCTTATATGTATACATATAAAGTTGTATTAGTACTTGTGGATGATTAATATATGGCGTGTAAATAAATCCTCTTTCATATTTTTTTGCGTTCTTAGGATATTTTACTACGGATTGTATCAATCAAATTTCACTGCGCATATTTCCTCTTAAAGGGTCTCTGCTTATTTAGTATAAGAGGGAATACTGGATATTCCCATCCTAGAAAGGAATTTTACTTGAGTTCCTATTCGACGGCTATGAATTTGGAATCTGGAAAAGTAAAAACTTAGAATGTGGATTTTATTTAAATGCCTAATCATTGCTGCTGTAATGTAAAGTGCTTTAATGATATTTAAATTCTAATATATGTGTTTGTATGTTTGTAAAATAGATAGGAACATAATAAATTATAGGGTAAGTATAATTTTTATTTGTCATTTAAAAAAGAGAATGTAATAATATTGCCAGCAATAGATAAGTATGCTACGTAGAATATATGCTTATTTAACAAAGAGATAAAACCTGTATAAAAACAGCTATAAGAAAATCTAGTAGCCAGGTCGCAGTAAACTCGTAATTGACAAAGTGTGTATTTTATTGTGTCCGCACCCAACGTATAACTGGCGCAGTCGAAGAGGATCGTTGTCCAAAAAGAAGTACAGTGTTTGTTCAGCAAAGTATTCACAGCAGCAGACCTCCAGCCACCACGAAAAGAACGAGCACAGTAAGTACTCATTTCCTGTCATTATCCTGTTTCTCAATCTCACATGCCCGATTGGCATACCCCGGTCTGATTGACTATTAGTATTAGAAAAACAAAACAAAAAACGATCTGATAGATCATTAGTGTTAGAAACCGATCTGATTGATCACTAGGTTAAGACAAAGCTTTCAAAAGTTCTTTTGAAGATACAATTCAAGTTCTTTTGGAACAAACAAACAAACAAACAGAGAAGCAAACCAATCATTTCATTCTTCATCAATTCACTCCAATTCACTCAATTCAGTTAAGTTTATTTTAAATCTAGTCAAATAAAAACTTTTCCAAATTTAAATTCAAAATTCATGTCTCTAAACAGACAACAACTACAAGATTTGAATAGAAATTTATCTGATATACCAGAGGTTCCAGAAATAACAAATACAATGACAGAAAGAAGAACTTTAGATACCCAGCTATTAAAATTATACATTGATACCATTCCATTGTTTGACGGAAACAATTTAGTTTTACATTCTTATATAGAGTCAGTGAGAAGCACATTTTTGAATTTTCCGGATGATACTCAACACGTAACACATAATTTAATTTTACAAGCAGTTAAAAACAAACTACGCGGTAGAGCACAAAATTTAGTTGCAAGTCGAAATGATTTAACTACATGGATCCAAATTGAACAATTACTTAAATTAACTTTTGGAGATAAACGAGACTTACAATATTTAACACACCAACTGACATCAATGAGACCCAACAAAAATGAAAGACCATATGATTTCGGACTTAGACTACAAGAACTTAGAGCAGTTATTATTTCAAAAATCAATGATAATTTCGCTGATGAACAAATTCGTGATTTACAAATTAACAATTACAACGGTATTGTCAAAACTATGTTTATAACAAATTTGCCAATAGATGTTCAAACCATAGTCAGAATTAAAAATCCAGATACACTAGAAGAAGCTTTGAGTTATGTTTTAGAAGAAGAAGAATTTCAAAATTTTGCCAAATTACATCAAACAACTAATAGAATAAGTCAACCAAATTTTAAACCGACAATGTCTCAAAATAATAATCCACCACCACGTAGAAATTTTATTCCAAATTTAAATCAAAATATCACTCCACGAAACACAAACAATTTTCCAACTACTTCACAGTTTCCATCACAACCTATTAATATCCAACCTAAACAAGTAAATCAAAAATTCCCCACTAACAAACAAACTTTTGGACCACCAAATCGCACACAAAACGTTTGGAAACCAAATGCAAATTTAAATCAAAATTTTGGAAAACCGACTCCAATGTCTGGAATATCCCATAACAGTCAATTTAAACCACAACCTATGTCTGGCATTAGTTATATGCACAACACGGAAGCTACTGAACATATACCATCATATCACAATGAAGAATATCATAACCAACTGGAATACGATCAAGAAAGATACGAAGACATCACATACAACAACATGTACCAAGAAGATCAACAACAAGAAGAAATATACGAGGAAGATCAAAACAATGAAAATTTTCCCAGCGTCGAGCCGACACAATCCCCGACGTAAACGCTATAAATGCATTACCTTATATTAAAATTAGACTAAAAAACAAAATTTACAAATTCCTTATTGACACCGGCTGTTCATTTTCCATAATTCGCCCAACAATAATCCAAATGAACTACCCCGACAAAATTTATTTAGACCCTACTACTTTACAGACATGTGCAGGTAAAACAAAGGCCCTGTATAAAGCAACGATACCAGCATTTCGAGAATTTCAATCCGACTTTCCAATACATTGCGTTTTACACGACTTTCATGATTATTTTGACGGACTTATAGGACTTGATGATTTAACCAACGCAAGACTAAACATTAATTTATCTGAACAAATACTTGAAAACGATAGAGTTCAAATTCCAATGTACACTCGCGAAGACTTTTACACATGCAGTTATGACTTGAATCCACTAGAAATTAGAAAGATCAAAATTCCTGTAATTGTTGAAAACGGACCAGTTTTAATTCCAGAATACAGATCGAACGTTTATTACATACCCGAAACATTATCAACTAGTATAAATTATTTTGCCGAAATTGAAGTTCACAACTTGTCAAATTTACACAGATTAGTTTCATTTACAGAACCACAAAAATCAGAACCTTTTAATGAACATGAATTCGAAATTTTTAATTGTGAAATTACTTACTCTAACCAACCTAACTCTCGCATTGATATAAAAGAAATTATTAGGACAAATCATATGAATGACGAAGAAAAAGAAAACATTATCAATTTATGTTTAGAATATTCAGACATTTTTCAAAATCCAACAGATCAACTACCTTTTACAAATACAATCAAACACGAAATTAAGACTAAAGACGAAAATCCCTGCCATACAAAAACATATCGTTATCCCCACATCTATAAAGAAGAAGTTCAAAATCAACTATCAAAAATGCTAAATGACGGAATAATTCGACCAAGTATTTCCCCATGGAGTTCACCTATTTGGGTTGTACCAAAAAAATTAGACGCTTCAGGCAAAAGAAAATGGCGTATTGTCGTAGACTACCGAAAATTGAATGACAAGACAGTAACTGACAGATATCCTATCCCAAATATCACCGACATACTCGACAAATTAGGCAGAAGTTGTTATTTCACCACTTTAGATCTCGCCTCCGGCTTTCACCAAATTGAAATGGCACCAGAATCAGTTCAAAAAACAGCTTTTAATACGGAACACGGACATTACGAATTTTTAAGAATGCCCTTTGGACTCAAAAATGCTCCAAGTACTTTTCAAAGAATGATTGACAACGTACTTCGTGAACACATTAACAAAATTTGTTTAGTTTATTTAGACGATATAATAGTTTTTTCGACCTCTTTACAAGAACATATTACAAATTTAAAAAAGATTTTCCAAACTTTAAGAAATGCAAATTTAAAAGTACAATTAGACAAATCCGAATTCCTTAAGAAAAACGTTGAATTTTTAGGACATATTGTTACCCCTGACGGAATAAAACCAAATCCTGACAAAATTAATGCAATCAAAAAATTTCCAATCCCTAAGACACACAAACAAATAAAATCATTTTTAGGCCTACTAGGATACTACAGAAAATTTATTAAAAATTTTGCCAAAATAACAAAGCCACTTACAAATTGTTTGAAAAAAGACCAAATGAATTAACACCTGACTACATATCATGTTTCGAACATTGCAAAACCCTGTTATCAAATGAACCCATCCTTGCATACCCTGACTTTGAAAAAACCTTTGAACTCGCAACTGACGCATCAAATTACGCGATAGGCGCAGTGCTTTCGCAAGACGGACACCCGATAGCTTATGCATCAAGAACATTAAACCCTGCTGAGATAAATTACGCGACAATAGAAAAAGAATTACTAGCGATAGTATGGAGTTGCAAATATTTTAGACCTTACATTTACGGAAAGAAATTTACTAGTTTTTCGGATCATAAACCTTTAGAATGGCTTTCAAATTTAAAAATACCAAACACTAGACTTATTAGATGGAGATTACATTTAGAAGAATTCGACTACGAAATAAAATATAAACAAGGATAAACTAATTACGTTGCAGACGCTTTATCTAGAATCAAAATTCAAGACGTACCACAAGAAGTAAATGCCCTGACAAAAGCTAACACAACACCTTTAGAAGACGACCTTATGTCTATGTTAAACAATGTTGACGAAATTCCAGAAGTTGACGAAACTAATTTAAACGAATTATTAGAAACCATAACAGATCAACCGACTACTTCTCAAAACGAAGACTTTGAAAATTATATTCCACAAACCATTATCAAAACTCAAAAAGAAAATGACGAAACAGCAACAATCCATTCCTCACACGAAAATCCTATACAAGAATTTCCCATCACAGAAAAATGCATTAACCAATACGTAAACCAAATCATTATAACGGAATCAACTAACTCGTTAGCAAATTTTACAATTCATGCATCAATCTTTAATAACACACGACACAAAATTACTTTTAAATCCAATTCAACTGAAGAAGAAATTATAAAAATGTTCAAAAATACAATTGATCCCAAAAGACACTATTGTATGTTCTTTCGTACTAACAAAGATAATCTACTAAAACTTCGAATAATTAGAACTTTACAAAACAATTTCACTAAATTAAATTTAACCATATCAAATTTGTTTGTAACTGACGTAACTAATGAAGACGAACAACACCAGAAAATTAAATACCATCATGAAGGAAAAACCCAACATAAAGGAATTAACGACACTTTATCATCACTAACAAAAAATTACTATAGGCCTTACATGCTAAGAGACGTACAAAATTACACATGCACCACTTGTCAAACTTGCAAATATGAACGCAAACCTGCACATGCACCACTTGTCAAACTTGCAAATATGAACGCAAACCTCAAAATCCACCTTTCGAAATTACACACATCCCATCTAAGCCTTTAGAAATAATTCACATCGATTTATTTTTTATAAATAATAATACCTTCTTAACATTCTTAGACCCTTTTTCAAAATTTGCTCAAGCTATACCAGTCACACAAAAATCGGCAATCGAAGTAATGGAAGCCCTTATAACATTTATATCATTCGTAGGAATCCCAAAAGAAATCATTTGTGACAACGGAAAAGAATTTAGGAATAACATAATTTCAGACTTTCCTTCACAAAATAAAATTACATTACATTACCTTACATAATTCAACTTCAAATTCACCGGTAGAACGATTACACTCAACACTTTTAGACCAAATTCGATGTTTAACACGCGAAAATCCGCACGAAAACATTAAATCTTTAATGAAACTAGCTATAATGGGATATAATAATACACCCCATAGCAATACTAAATACACCCCTTTTGAAATCCTATTCGGACATCTTAAACAAACCTTACTTTTTGACATAAACGAAGAAAACATAATAACCGACTATGTGGAAAACCATGCCAAAAATTCTCAACAACTTTACGAAAACATTCAAAACAAAATTTCAACCGAAAAAGAAAAACGTACAGAAAACTTAAACAAAAAACGCGTTGATCCAGAAAACTTTAATACAGACGATCTTTATAAAAAATGACCAAATTAGAAACAAAACTAATCCGAGATTTATTGAAACCAAAGTCGAGTCGGACTTAGATAAAAAAGTAAAAACAAAACGTGGCACTTATCATAAAAAGAGAGTTAAAAAGAAACGTAAAACTGTTTCAGGTAGACCACGAGGACGACCAAGAGAAAATAATAACAATGACGACGTACTTGACACTCATCCTATTTCTTACCTTTTCGAAAGTCCTAGCTCAAATTAAAGTAACCCCAATTGAAAACGGTATACTAACATTAAAATTAGGAACTATGAGATCTTAATCATCCATTCACAAATTTATTCATTATGTAAACCTACAAACAATTCGAGATGAACTAAAAACCACTTCTTCTCAATTATTATTACTCAATAAAAGAGCCCATCAAACTGAAGTAAATACTGGATTACTAACAATTGTCGCACAAGCAGCACAATTAGTAGATAATACAAAACAAAAATTAGAAAATCTGACGCCTCATTAGAATTCGCGTACAAAACGAGGACTAATAAACGGAATTGGCACCGCATCTAAATGGCTTTTCGGAACTTTAGATAACGATGATCGAAAGAAAATCAATCAAGCAATTGACAAATTAAATAAAAACAATAATCATATAGAGTATCAATTAAAGACTCAGGTTAGCTTAACATCCAAACGAATAAATGAATACAACAAGACAATTACAACATTAGCACAGAATCAAAATGCCATCCAAAATTATTTAATGCAAACGTTCGCAGAAGTTAATGATCAAATTAATTATGTAGTTACTACACTAACTATTCAAAACGTGCTTACTCAACTATTTGTAAATCTAAATTACATTAACGAATTTTTAGATGAACTAGAAAATGCCATTGTCTTTGCATCATGGAATCTTGTGCATAATTCAATTTTACCAAAAAATAATCTAATGCACATACTAGAGGTAGCAAAAGAACTTTATAGCAGTCAAAATATCCTAGAGCTCAATCATTTCCAAAATTACTATTCATATTTAGGCACTTCAGTACATTTTAATGACGAATTAATTATTTTTGTAATCAGTATGCCAATCTTAACAGCAGACATTTATTCCTACTACCATTTGATCCCTGTTCCTATACAAAATCTCACAATTATTCCAACCACTCCTTACCTTGGAATGAGTACCGAATCATACATCACGACGATCCAGGCATGTTCAAAAATCGAGGATGTTTACATCTGCAACACACCCAGTCAACCTAAGGACGATAGCTGCCTAGTCCAACTATTGTCCAACGCTAACCACGAGAACTGTCAAGCTCACCATGTCGCAATGACCAAACCCGTAGCGACAATGTTAGAGGAAAACCATGTGCTAGTCATCCCTGTTGGCACTATCCAAATTCAAAATTGTCAGAAAGGAATCTTAACAATTAATCAACCGTCAGTCCTGCGACTAACCACAGGCTGTAGTATAATCGTAGCCAATCAACGATTCTNTCATATAGAGTATCAATTAAAGACTCAGGTTAGCTTAACATCCAAACTAATAAATGAATACAACAAGACAATTACAACATTAGCACAGAATCAAAATGCTATCCAAAATTATTTAATGCAAACGTTCGCAGAAGTTAATGATCAAATTAATTATGTAGTTACTACACGAACTATTCAAAACGTGCTTACTCAACTATTTGTAAATCTAAATTACATTAACGAATTTTAGATGAACTAGAAAATGCCATTGTCTTTGCATCATGGAATCTTGTGCATAATTCAATTTTACCAAAAAATAAAATAATGCACATACTAGAGGTAGCAGAAGAACTTTATAGCAGTCAAAATATCCTAGAGCTCAATCATTTCCAAAATTACTATTCATATTTAGGCACTTCAGTACATTTTAATGACGAATTAATTATTTTTGTAATCAGTATGCCAATCTTAACAGTAGACATTTATTCCTACTACCATTTGATCCCTGTTCCTATACAAAATCTCACAATTATTCCAACCACTCCTTACCTTGGAATGAGTACCGAATCATGCATCACGACGATCCAGGCATGTTCAAAAATCGAGGATGTTTACATCTGCAACACACCCAGTCAACCTAAGGACGATAGCTGCCTAGTCCAACTATTGTCCAACGCTAACCACGAGAACTGTCAAGCTCACCATGTCGCAATGACCAAACCCGTAGCGACAATGTTAGAGGAAAACCATGTGCTAGTCATCCCTGTTGGCACTATCCAAATTCAAAATTGTCAAAAAGGAATCTTAACAATTAATCAACCGTCAGTCCTGCGACTAACCACAGGCTGTAGTATAATCGTAGCCAATCAACGATTCTCAGCTACTAAAATTGAGATCCAGCTGCCAATTTTCCAGTTACCAAAAATTGAAATTCCACAGCTATGGAATATTACAATAAACAAAAACACACCCCTACATTTGAAAGAAATCGACTTCGACCATATTCATTCATTATCAAAATTAGTGGAAGAAGCCAAAATGCACCGATTCAGTGTGGAACCCGCTGATCCTATGAGTTCAATTAACCTTTGGCTTTTCATCATCATCATAGTATTATGCTTGGGAGTCATCATCATTGCTGTCCACATCAAATGCAGACACCGATGTCCCAACCTACTCCGAAGACCTCCAAAAGAAGGACCGATGAATGTCACCTTCAAAAAACCATCGCCAGGAGACGATGAAACCACTTCGGCGGGAGGAGTTATATTAGTGTCCAAGTGACATCATACTATTTTTTATCATAATATTAAGTTTCATTTATATAACTAAGATGCTACGTAGAATATTATGCTTATTTAACAAAAAGATAAAACCTATATAAAAACAGCTGTAAGAAAATCTAGTAGCCAGATCGCAGTAAACTCGTAATTGACAAAGTGTATTTTATTGTGTCCGCACCCAACGTATAACTAGCGTTTCGTTTATACGATTTAAATAATAATTATTATAAATGGTATAAGAATATGATTTTTATGTTTTCGAGTAAGCTGCAGTTATCAGTGTGTTAAAAAGTGTACTATTCACATATTTTGTCAATTTTGAGGTTATACTCTCGTACACTTGTAATAGGCCTCATGCTAAAAAAAAATATTTTAATAGTTTTTGTATCTACACTGAATACTACAAACAATTTGTAATGGTTTTGTTATATTAATTTATTTTTAAAAAGTTATTGGATAATAAAGATTTAATCGGTTCGCTTCGCGCGCAAACGCCATGGACTGGAATGTCGATACGTTGAAGTCATCGGTAAGTAAATGATAAGCGCGACATACATATACAATAAAGCGTTTCGACAGTGCAGCTGACTGCTCTGGTTATTAAATGTATGATTAAATGTGTGGAGTGGTGTCAATAAGCATTACGATACCTTATCCTTATATATACTGTAAATTTTTGAAGTTAAACTTATAATAACTGTGGCAAATCCCTATAAACCATACTATTACTGGTGCATTATACCGATGTGTGAAAATACATCGGTAAAAACGCCAAAAAAAAAAATGTATTTTAAAATAAATTTATGTAGATACCTATAAAAACGGTGACCATTATGTACACTCGACGCAAGATATAGGTTTCCAATCTGAATCGTATTTTGTTTGAAACAGCTTAACCGCTTGTCTATATGGGGCATTCCCATTAAACTCGTGTGGCAATATTTTACCGTCACATCTGACATTTTACGAATTTTGTACAAAAATGTTTTCCTGGTAGATTGGCATTTTTAAAATGGGACTAATCGGCAAACTCTTATAGCAGACCCTGTATGCATTTTTTATTATCTTGTTTCTAGTTGCATTTACTTTACAATAGAAAAATCGATTCATCCTAGTTAATAAATCTTGCGAAACGTCTAATACTTACTTACGAATAGTTATATTAAATGGATTTAAGAAAATTAAAAATTTTAATTTTTTTTTTAATTTTGAAAACCCTGCAGCTCGGAAACGGCGACCTTAACACGGCGTCCTGGGTAAGCGGCGACAAACGGCCGGTGCGGCCGGTGCGACCGGAACGGCCGAAGCNGGCTATAGTAGGAAGCCATTTGCGCTCCGCGTACAATGTATTTCTATGCCGTAAGGATACGGCCGCATAACGGCTGGATCGTTGTTTCACCTATGACACACTGATGACACAAAACAAAGAAAAGAAGAAGGCTCATTTATAAGGATAAATGATAGGCAACACGCAATTTCAAAACGATTGGTACGCCACCATGCAGGCGGGTGGCAAAGTTCATGCGATGAATGGGTTGCATCCTTCCACTATAATTTAAAGTTTCATTTATTTAATAAGCATAAAAAATACATTTGTTACATATTACTTATTACTGAAGCAAACGTATTTTTTATACTTTTTATAATAGGGATGACATGTACACCTGTATGNACGGCCGAAGCAGTGATTTTCAAAATTAGAGCATCATAGGTTCTGTCCTACGTACGAGGTACCGCCCGGCACAAGCGGCTCGTGCGGTTTTCATGCGGACGACGCGATCAAATTATTTGATAATTCCGCCTCTGCCGCTTCAGTTTACATTTTTAAATCTTAAAAATTATATGAGAATTATATAATCAACCATTCGAGAGAATGGACCTGCACTCTTAACAGAAATAGGCGTTAGCATCGCGTCGGCCACTTCAACCGCGTCGAACGCGCCGGCCGCACCGGCCGTTTGTCGCCGCTCACCCAGGACGCCGTGTAAGAGCCTACGTGTGTATAACGAAATTTACTTAATTTTAGCCACAGAATGGGCCTCTGGTTTTTCTGTACGCCATTAATGAACACAGTATAGGTGCCTGCAATGAAATTAGTTGAAGTTTCTTATAAAAGTTGTAAAGCATACAATTCTACATAAAAATAGCCTCTTGACTTTTTTTTGTACTATTAAAATTAACAGGTTAGGAAGGCTGGAACTTAATTGAAGATTTCAGAAATTTTAAAAAATCAAGCAGAAAAACGAATGAATTTTGTATTTTTTTCAATCTACTCTAAAAATGTAACTTTTCTTTTCAGAGAAATAGATATAATTTTTAATTTTTAATAAGAAAGTTATAACAATTTCAAATTTTTAATCGTTAATTTTAATGATGTAACAAAACTAAAACATTTTTTTTTTCAATACTATGTAACGTTAAAATTTTAATCTTAGTACAATTTTGAATAATTATAGAGTAAACCGCTCAAAAATCAAACAATTTCTAGTAGTATACAACCAAATATACATAAAATTCACATTTCTTTCCTTTGGAGATATTTAAATAAATTTAAGTAGCGTTATTATGTTTAAATGTTAATCAGTATATAATTATTATTATTTAAAGTTAAGCAGTTAAAATTAAATAATCCTATTTGTTAAAAATTATTTAACTTTTGTTATTTCGGTTAAGAATTATTGGCGTAGTCTCGAATATTCATAGAACAGCGTTTTTGCGGCTATTCAAAACACAAAAACCGTTCGTATCGATATACTTATCATTCTTAGAAAGAGAGTTTGCTATTAAAGTGTGAAGCAAGTGAATGATTGCATTGTTCGACGATATTAACATTATAAAGTGTTCCTTTGGGATATATTACAAAATTGCATTATAACTGTGACCGTATTGTTTGGAAACGGTGCTAACGGCTCATAGTTTCAGCTACATTGCTGGATTTAAAGACATCTGCCCACATTTTCAACACCTAGATACATTATACAAGCTATTATATGTATATAGCTCACTATCAAGCCACCCTCCAACCACGTAAGTCATTATTTGTTGTTTTCCGCGATCTACTAGACCTTAACACTGGTGTAAATCTCGATTTTAGGGCTTTTTAGCACATGGTGCATGTTCTGGTGCATTGTGCATCCTTTCTACCTGTCATGTCTACACCCAATAGTTGCGGCAGAAAGGTGAATACTGGCTGATTGGCTTACAAATCGTACGACTCGGGAATTGTGGAAAATTGGGAGCTGTTGCAGTATACCGGCTGTCCCATCAAACTGCTCCGCCATTTTGCTGTACCCCGACGTTGAACATCCACAGATAAGCTGTAGTTTTAGTTACCTTTTTTTTTCCCTTTAATTATATTGGATTTATTATCCCAACTCTTCTAAATCTATACCTATATAAATACGTGTTATTTTTGGTCTGATGCGTGATAATTCATACCAATGAAGATATTTAGCGTAATTTTGTCTTGATACACGTCTCTTATCGTTTCTTATACCTATATATGTATATGAACATATAGTTTTGTCTTGTATGTTTTTTGTACAACTGTTTTTTTATATATAAGTAAATTACAAAAATTATTATCATCTATTTATAATATTTATAACATAATATTTTTTTATTGTGCGCCACCCGTGATCACGAGCGGTTAAATTTATAATTATAATTAGTGTCATTTGGTTGAATCTTCACACAAGTATATTTACGGTTTCTATAATTTTCATTGTTGAAACTGAGATCTAATTCTGATACATACAAACGTGTTATTAAATTTATATTTTTGAATATTTTAATAGTTGTTTTTTTCTGGTTTTGGCATACGCGTCCGAGTAAGTTTTTAAACTTAAAATTTTGTAACCGGATTTTAAGTGACTGGAGAAACGTGGGTATTTAATAGGTTACTGGCGCCCTGAACTTTACAGTTCTAAATACCGCACGACCAGCTCCGACTGTGTGCTAGCCGACGTTTCTGCCACAACATCTTCAGGACGCGACTCCAACGGAAAGGTGGCAAGAGTAAATTTTGGCGCCCAACGTGGGGCCTGTTTAAAAAAAAGTTAACTATTTTTGTTAAAATTAGTTCAACATTTTTGTTTCTCTTTTTTACATAGAGCTTATCTGTTGTTGGTTGGGAAGTTACTGTAATATTAGGTTAGTTTAAATTGATTTGTCGTTTTGATAATTATCGACGCCACGACGTAAGCCACAGCTCACATTACATTGAGTATATTACATGTTTTAGGTAGAATTAAGTAGTATAACTGTAAATTATAATAAAATTCGTAATTTTTAATACAAATTACCGATTGTGTAATACCGACGCCTAACGTCGATCTTAATATTTTGTAAGATTTTGATAAAATTTTAAATTATTAATAACCTAGTACATATAAGTAGACTTTTTTTTTCAAGTTTTGGGGCAATAGTTCGTGTATTTTTAATAAAATTCGGTAAAAATTAAGCTATGTAATTGAATAATTTAGTGTTTAGGCATTTACATTTCAGTAATAATTGTCGTGAACCTTACCTATATCTGTCGCAGTTTAACTTTGTTATTAAATTTTAATTTGTAATTTTAAAATTTTGGGTTATAGATTTAGTTACTGTTCTACAAATATTTGATACGTGTTTTTATATCTTGGTCTGCGATCAGCCTAGAATTTCGTTTTCTTCACTTCTGTTGTCATAATTTGTTTTCCTCTTCCGATACCGGCGGATTAAAAATATATATATATACAAATAAAAATGGAGTGCAAATATGAAGTAAACAGATTAGATAAAGACGAGTTAATATATGACCTTGCATTTCGCGGTATAACGGATAAAAAACCGTGGATGATATGCGAAAATGTTTGCGTACTATTTTGCGTTTGGAAAAAACCGAGACTACTTTGAAATATCCTAAACATCCATTTACTTTCGAGGAAGATGCTACTTGCGTGAGTAATAAAATTGAGGAATTACGAGTATCGATAGAGGGATTTTCGGACAATGAAGATAGCGCCTTGTTTTCTAAAATGTCTTCCAAACTTACCCATATATTTAAGAGAGCTGAACGATGTAAATCTAAAACAGATGCGGAACATACACAACGTTCGAATTTCATGATTGAAATTCTTAATTTACAAAGGCAATTAAAATCGAGATTGAAACAAATTAAGCGCATGAGTCGTAACTCAGAGCTACCAATAAAACTTAGCACTATGATGTCGTCTACTTCTGTTTCAACCGATTCAGATGATAGTAGTTCGGACGAAAACTATGCATCTAGTAAAACAGTACCTATAGTAGCTTGTTCTAGTAATTCAATGAAGTCAGTACCTGTTTCTAAATGGAACGTGATTAAATTTTCGGGTGATAGTTCTAACATATCCTTGAGTGCATTTCTAGAAAATATGGAGGAGCTTTGTATTTCTCGCAATGTGACCGAAACTCAGTTTTTAAATTCTGCCAGTGACTTATTTTCGGAAAAAGCCTTAATATGGTTCCGTTCTTTTAGAAGTAAAGTACAGTCATGGTCTCAGCTTGTTGACGAGTTGCGTGTACAGTTTCAACCACCGCATTTTAATGAAAAATTATTACAAGAAATTAAACAACGAACACAAGGAGCTGGAGAATCTATAGGGATATATATCGCGGTAATGACTAATATGTTTAATCGGTTAACTGTATCGGTTAATAAAGATGTACGTTTAAAGATTATTTTACCTAACCTTGCACCGTTTTACCAGAGTCAGTTAAGTTTAGTTGATATAAATTCTATAGATCAATTATTGACATTGGGTCGAAAGTTAGAAAGAGTCGATTGAATCTTGTGTACCTCCGCCAAGAAATAGAGCCTCTTTAATGGAACCTGACTTAGCGTATGTATACACAGATACCGAGAGACCTTCAACGTCTGCTAATATTGATGAACTTGTTTGTTGGAATTGTAAACTACCAAGTCATAAATCGCGTCAATGTAGTAGTTCTACTAAAAATAAACATTGTTTTAAATGTGGCAATCCCGGTTTACGGTACGGAATTGTCCTAAATGTAGAATTCTAATTCCATAACAAAATCAACTTTACCTCAGTTCGCTATCTTAGACTATATTTTAGCACATGCGGAAGGCGACGAACGCCCATACTTAGAAGTTTCAATTTTAGGCACTGAGTTATTAGGCTTATTAGATTCGGGTGCAACTAATACCATTATCGGTGGCAAAGGTTGGAAAATGTTGAGTAACTTGAACCTTAAATTATATTCTACAGATATCATCTCGTGTACGGCAGCTAATGGTCAAAAATGTAGTAGCTTAGGTTCCTTGATCGTACCATTCCAACTTCAAGATCGCGTGAAACTCATTAAAACTTTAGTTATCCCATCACTTCCTCACACGTTAATTTTAGGAGCTGATTTTTGGCGAGCAATGGAAATAGTTGCTGATTTAAGACACGGCGCGTGGAAATTCTCAAATAGTTCGGAAAATTTTATTGATTCCGTAGCATTACAGTCTCAAACGACCTTGACACCTGACGAGTCGAAACAATTGCTTAGGTTAGTGGAAAAATCTTTCACGGAAATGGGTGACGAATTAGGATGCACTACTTTAGTCGAACATGAAATAAAAACTACCTCCCCACCAATCAAGCAAATATATTATCCGGTATCACCAATTATGCAGTCGCATATCGACAACGAATTAGACAAATTAATAATACACAAAATAGTGTCGAGAAATCTACTAGTCCCTGGTCATCTCCTATAATACTTGTTAAAAAGAAAGATCAAAGTTTTAGGTTATGTGTAGATTACAGGAAATTGAACAAAGTAACCGAGCGTGATGCTTATCCCCTACCCAACATATCATTTAGATAAATTACGTGATGCCCGTTATTTATCCTCTTTAGATATAAAGTCTGCATATTTTCAAGTACCTCTTTCAGAATCCTCCCGTCCTCTAACTGCATTTACAGTACCAAATCGTGGTTTGTTCCAATTTAGACGTCTGCCTATGGGTTTAGCCAATTCTCCGGCAACATTTCAAAGATTAATTGATCGTGTCCTTGGTCCAGAACTTGAACCACATGTATTTGTCTATTTAGGCGATATTATTATTGTGACCCAGACATTTGAGAAGCATCTCACAATAGTGGCTGAAGTTTTCAAACGCCTTAAAGATGCTAATCTAACTTTGTCCAAAGAAAAATGTTTCTTCTGTAGACCAGAACACGATATCTTGGGTATGTAATCGATTGTAATGGTTTACACGTAGACCCTGATAAAATCAAAGCCATTTTAAATATTCCTTCTCCAACATGTGTGTCTGAAGTTCGAAGAATAATTGGATTAGCTTCGTGGTATCGTAGGTTCGTTCCAGATTTTTCTACTCTTACAGCACCTTTATCTAATCTTCTACGTAAGAGTAAACCTTTTATATGAGATGAATTATGTGAGACTTCTCTGAAAGCACTGAAAGAACAATTAATTACTGCTCCTGTATTATCATGTCCACACTTTTCTCTTCCTTTTACAGTTCAAACGGATGCATCAGGATTCGGAATTGGTGCAGTCTTAACACAGCAACATCCTGAAGGTGAAAAAGTCATATGTTATCTTTCTCGTTCCCTCAATCGTAATGAGCGTAATTATAGTACAACTGAACGCGAATGTTTAGCAGTACTATGGGCAATTGAGAAGCTTAGACCCTATATTGAAGGTTCTAAGTTCACAGTGGTCACTGATCACTATAGTCTAGTTTGGCTAAATAATCTTCAATCTCCTACCAGTAGACTAGCGCGTTGGGCTATACGCTTGCAACAATATGATTATGACATCGTGCACAGGAAAGACAAAGAGCATGTAGTTCCTGATGCTTTATCCCGATCGGTCCCTATTATCGATAGTGTAACTACTTCCAGTTTAGTTCCTTCTGAAAATAATGCATCATCTCATCTTCCATCTACAATTTCGGCTCAAGATAAATGGTTTGATAAAATGAAAATAAACGTGTCGAAAAATCCTAGAAAATATTTCGCATGGCGAATCTTGAACGAAAAGCTTTATAAACATGTATCTCCTCGATATCCTGAATTAACTAGAGGGCATGAATGCTGACGCAAAGTAATTCCGCGTAATGATTGTCGAAAATTGATTTCTGACGTCCATAATTCTTTATGTCATCCTGGAGTTTTTAAGACATTCCATAAGATATGCGAGGATTATTATTGGCCAAAAATGCGCGCCGACGTCGCTTCATTTGTTCGACATTGTAAAGTATGTCAATCTATAAAGCCTGAACAAAAACGTCCAATAGGGTTAATCTTAAGTGCGCAAACAAGTATATCTCGTCCCTTTGAATTAATATGTGCCGATTTAGTAGGGCCATTGCCCAAATCTAAAGCTGGTCACCAGCATATATTGGTTGTCGCAGATTGTTTTAGCAAATTTCCTCTTATTTTCCCACTACGTACAGCAACACATTCCAAAATCGTCAAATTGATAGAAGAACAAGTATTTCTTGTATTTGGGTGTCATAGAGCCATCATTGTAGATAATGGTGTACAGTTTAGGTCAAAAGAATTTGTAAAGCTTATGAAAAATTATAATGTAACGATTAAATACACGGCTTTATACCATCCCCAAGCGAATCCTTGCGAAAGAATTAATAAGGTTTTAAAAACCATGTTACGTTCTTTAGTATCCGAAAATCATCGTGACTGGGATATTCATTTAGCAAAAGTTGGATATGCGATTCGGTCAACTAAACATGAGGTTACCGGTTTTACACCTAATTTCATCAATTTTGGTCGAGAGATTTCGTTAAAAGGTGAACCTTTGAAAAATGATGTTCCGATTCAGTTTGACCGTTCGGACATTAATGAGCAACGTTTGGTTGGTTTCAATCGTATTTATGAAGATGTAAAATCTCGGTTAGCTAAAGCTTATGATCAAAACAAAAAGTTTTATGATCTACGCCGTAGACCCACTCAGTTTTTGGAAAATGAATTAGTTTGGCGACATAACTATGTACTTTCAGATAAGGCTCAATATTATACTTCGAAGCTCGCACCTACATTTATAGGTCCTTCAATTATTGCCAAACGTCTCTCTCCTTGGACGTATGAACTAAAGGATTCAAATAACAAATATCGTGGAGTTTGGCATGCGAAAGATTTAAAAGCTCATCCGCCTGATGAATAATAATTGCTTGTAGATTACAGTAAAAGATTTTATATGATAAAATCTTAATGTGGGGGAAGAATTTGTAACGTTAAAATTTTAATCTTAGTACAATTTTGAATAATTATAGAGTAAACCGCTCAAAAATCAAACAACTTCTAGTAGTATACAACCAAATATACATAAAATTCACATTTCTTTCTTTTGGAGATATTTAAATAAATTTGAGTAATTTTATTATGTTAAATGTTAATCAGTATATAATTATTATTATTTAAAATTAAGCAGTTAAAATTAAATAATCCTATTTGTTAAAAATTATTTAACTTATGTTATTTCTGTTAAGAATTATTGGCGTGTTCTCGAATATTCATAGAACAGCGTTTTTGCGGCTATTCAAAACACAAAAACCGTTCGTATCGATATACTTATCATTCTTAGAAAGAGAGTTTGCTATTAAAGTGTGAAGCAGGTGAATTATTGCAATTTTCGACGATATTAACATTTTAAAGTGTTCCTTTGGGATATATTACAAAATTGCATTATAACTGTGACCGTATTGTTTGGAAACGGTGCTAACGGCTCATAGTTTCGGCTACATTGCTGGATTTAAAGACATCTGCCCACATTTTCAACATCTAGATAAATTATACAAGCTATTATATGTATATAGCTCACTACCAAGCCACCCTCCAACCACGTAAGTCAATATTTGTTGTTTTCCGCGATCGACTAGACCTTAACAGTGGTGTAAATCTCGATTTTAGGGCTTTTTAGCACATGGTGTATATTCTGGTGCATTGTGCATCCTCTCTACCTGTCATATCTACACCCAATAGTTGCGGCAGAAAGGTGAATACTTGCTGACTGGCTTACAAGTCGTACGACTCGGAAATTGTGGAAAATTGGGAGCTGTTGCAGTATACCGGCTGTCCCATCAAACTGCTTCGCCATTTTGCTGTACCCCGACGTTGAACATCCACAGACAAGCTGTAGTTTTAGTTATTTTTTTTTTGAGTTATATTGGGTTTATTATCCCTACTTTTCTGAATCTATATATAAATACGTTTTATTTTTGATCTGCTGAGTGATAATTCATACCGATGAAGGCATTTATCGTAATTTTGTCTTGATACACGTCTCGTATGTTTTTTTCTACAACTGTTTTTATATAAATAAATTACAAAAATTATTATCACCTTTATATATATATACATAGGTATATATCTTTTTATTGTGCGCCACCCGTGATCACGAGCGGTTAAGTTTATACTTATAAATTATTGTCATTTGGTTGAATCTTCACACAAGTATATTTACGGTTTCTATAATTTTTCATTGTTGAAACTGAGATCTAATTCTGATACATACAAACGTGTTATTAAATTTATATTTTTGAATATTTTAATAGTTGTTTTTTTCTGGTTTTGGCATACGCGTCCGAGTAAGTTTTTAAACTTAAAATTTTGTAACCGGATTTTAAGTGACTTGAGAAACGTGGGTATTTAATAGGTTACTGGCGCCCTGAACTTTACAGTTCTAAATACCGCACGACCAGCTCCGACTGTGTGCTAGCCGACGTTTCTGCCACAACATCTTCAGGACGCGACTCCAACGGAAAGGTGGCAACTATTCTATTGACTATTTAAAATAATGCCTTCGATTTTTTTTACGTTTGTTTTGTAGACAGATACAAATGTATTTACCTTTTTATATTTTGAACTAGAAAGGCAGGCAAACTCCGCTCACGCGGAGTTTGACCTTTCTCTCGGGCCTTCGGCCATCGAGCCGCGCTGCGCGCGGCCCGAGCACCGCTGCGCAGTGCTTTCCTCGCTGGTTAGTAGATATAATATGTTTTTAAACACCCTGTACTTTGATTTTTAAACACCCTGTATATAAAAATATGAGGAGAATGTTTATCAAAAAAGAGTAGGCCCCGTTCGAGAAAAGAATAAAAAAGTTTGTACCAAAAAGGCATCTGGTTAGTAAATATAAAATTTTTCATCCAAAGACTACGTAGGTAAGACAGAAATGGTAAAAAAAATAAATTAAGACATCTGCTTGATAAATATACAAATTTTCATTAAAAGACTGTAGTAAATAGACAAAGCTAAAAGTGAAAAGAAATAAAACTGCCCTTAATTCTATAGAACACCTAGTATATGGATTTTTAAAAAAGCGACTTTTCTTCAAAAGATTAACAAAATGAATAAGGGAAAATCTGGTACACCTGTGTTAGTTTTATGGAACATCCTGTACATAAATTGCAAGAAACACCTGGTTAGTCGGGTTTTTCATAAAAATATTGCAGACTTCAGTACAAAATATAGAAAAGGAAAAAACATTCTATTCGTAATTTTAATCTGCATCAGAATTGTAGAATACTCAGTATAAAAATTCAAAAAGACAACTGGTTAATAAGTATACAATTTTTCATTAAAAGACTTTAGTAAATAAAGACAAAGGATAAAAATTGCCCGTTTCAGATATGGATCAATTTTATGGAACACCCAGTACATATATGGATTTTCTATAAAACGGCTGGTCAGTAAATATACAACTTCAAAAGAATTCATGAAAAAATTAACAAAATGAATCAGAGAAAATCTGGTGCATCTGTGTCAGTTTTATGAAACATCCCATACATAAATTGCAAAAAACATTTGACAACGTTGTGTAGAAATATCTATTTGAAAATTTAGATTGGTAGTGAAATGAGAAAAAAATCCTAGTCCGCCTGTGTCAATTTTATGAAACACTTAGTATATAAATTTGCAATATGCATCTGAGTTCTGCAATATAGGTAAGATTTTTCATAAAAATATTGCCACAATAAATTACTGATATATACAAAAGCCTCTAGACCGATAATTTTAACTTGGGTCAGTTATGTAGAACATGCAGTATTTGGATTTTCAAAAAAAACCTTTGGTTAGTAGCTATATAACTTTTCATGAAAAGATTTCAAAAAAAAATTAGAAAAAGTGAAAATATAAGTAAAATCAAAGTTCACCTGTGTAATTTTTATGAAACATTCGGTACATACCTTTGCAAAAAGCATATGATTACTATGATATAACATTTTTCATAAAAATATTGCAATCCCGTTCCCTGGACCGTTCGAATTTCAACGCAATATTTAGACACCCATATAAAAAACCTATTTGAAAAATTATATTTTTTTGTTATAGAAAGGTTTAAAAAGATGAGTCCATATATAAAATTAAATTACGGCAGTAAGTTAAAAAAAAATCTTGGGGTAACCTCGTCTGAGATTGAACCGTCACCTTAGAAATACAACGGAACGTTTTTACCGCTGTGCATGTGCTTAGGCAAAAATTCGCTTTAAATAATATGTTGAACGAAGAAAGCATCGATACAGTTCCAATCCAGTAGTTTACATATACGTTCTATGGTCCCGTCTGATTTCCTAACCTAAAACGGAATACTTACGGAATACTTACTATTTATTACTTACGGAATACGTCAAATATCAATTAGTATTTTCCTTCCATCGATCTATGGTTCATTGTGATTTTCTAACCTCAATTGGAAACGTCAAATATAGTGAAATTTATTTAGACGTTTCAATCTGACATTCTTCGTGATTTTCAGATTTTCGTCGATTTGCGTTCAGGGCTGGTTGAATCTCTATTTCGCTTATAAAATGGCCGTATGTCAGTGAGAAAGGTACATTTGAAAACGCGAATATAAAGTTGCAAAAATTTCATTAAGCGACGAACGAAGGGAGATGAGGCGCGGTTATGCCGCTTCGGTTCTCGCGGAGAAACCCAGTCCGTCCATCAAAATGGTAGTTTTCCAATCTGGCTTGAGCGCGTAGTGTCGTCGTTCACAGCTGAAGTAATCAACAATTTTTGTAATGTTAAATTTGCATTTTTCTAACATAAAGTCGCCTCGCAAAAGATCCACAATGAGATAACACAGATAAATAACGACATCCTATAACTTGAAAGAGTCTTTAACTCCAACTTATTCTTAACTTTTGACGTTTGGGGAGTAATAGATACGAATGCAATATAGTAAATTAACGAAGCAAATGTACTAATACAAAGGTTCAAGGGTTTAGGTACTATGGATTGGTTTAAAATTATGCTGTTTTAGAGGGCAAGTACTTACGTTTATTCGGGGGACAGGTATCGTAATCCTAGGCATGTCAAACGGTAGAGCTGCGAAAATGTAAATAACAACCTAACCTAATAATAAGAAATACCTGTATATGTCGTGGCGTAGCAATGTATTAAGGTTAAAAAAGGCCTAGTAAGGTAAAATAACGGTTCGCGCGACCCCACAGACGTCTTTCGCGTTTGGCGTGAAATTATTTTGACATAATTAATCTGACGTTTCTAACGACGTTCCAATTTTCCCCCAGTGGGCGTGTCTTAAAGCTTCAATCTTACGGCTTGCGAAATGGTCGTCTGTCGTCGAGCAGACCCCAAAAAGAAGGCAAAATTAAATATGAAAACGCGAAAAAAACGTTACAAAAATGCCCCCGAACGACTAAGGAGGGACGACTGAGTATCTGTGCCAAGTCGCACGCCGTTTCAAGGTTCGCGGAGAAGAAATTTTATAGGGCAAAATTCAGATTTTTCGGCCTTCCTAGACAGTGCATTTTAACGTATTTACGGCCGCATTTCGAATCCCGTGTTTGATTTCGCGGAAAGTTCTACATAAAAGGTTTGAAAAAGGCATCCGGTCGATAAATTTGAGTATTTTCTGCGCGGCTTTAAATAATTAACGTAGGTAAAATGGGTAAAATAAAAACTAAATAGAGGAAACCAGCGAGGCGATCGTCAGGTTTCATCGGAAAGTAGGCGTGTCGGACTATCGCTTTTCACACAAAAATTGGGCCACGCCCACCGTACGGTTCCGGGAGAACCGGATTTTAGGTAGGAAGGAGCGGAATGAGCTCCACCGGAATACCCCTAAGCGACGTGGTGAACGTGGGGGGGCCCTCCGGCCCCCCCCCGGGTGCCGCTACGCGACACCTCGGAGGAGCTGACCCCAACGCAAATCGGCTCTTTTTCGGGGCGATCGTGCGACGCAGACGGAGCTATAGGATTTTAATATATATTGATTTTATTTAGCTCCTACGACACTGCCAGGACAAATATTAAAAATCACGTTCGCTTTGTCGCACTCATGGTACCGAAGTTGTGGACAACTCGTATGCGTATGACAAAGATTATTTCGTTCGCTATTGTCAATGCGCGTGCGTCAGTAAACGTGTGTTTCTTTAAATTATTGTATGCTTAATATCCATGGTTAATCTTAAAAAAGTAAATATATATTAATAAGGACTAATATTTTTTCTTTTAGCCTACAATGGATGCAAACTAACCCTCATGTTCACCCCCAAAAATAATATTTCCGTGAAAACTCTGGTTCTAATCAATATTTTGGAATGAAACAAAATGGAAATTACTTCTTATAAGAAAAACATTTATGGGCTTATGTAATGCGTGAGTTGAATGAACAGTATGACGGTATTCCACCAAATAGAGATAATAGAGATACTCTCAGGGAACGTATACAAAATATTTGGAACGCTATAGACGTGAATTCAGTGGCGGTTATACCATAAGAGTTGCGGAGCTGCAGAACACATAAAATTTTATGTATTTAATCATTAAATATCAACAAAATATTTAATGAATCCAAATGTACTCGCGCTAAAATAAATCTACGAGCTTATATTATTATTTATTACGACGCGAGCTACGCTCCTTAATATATGCAACCTCATATACAAAATGTGTGCACAGCGAACAGTTAGATGCGTCCTTTGTTTTTATTGGCTAATCAGGCACGTGACCCATTACACGAACATAATGGGCTTATGTGGCTGCAACAGCGACAGCCACTGCTGCAGTAAATGCAGTAATATTTCGTACGTGGCGTGTGGTGGTTTATTTCTGTGAGCGGCACATGTTAATATTCTCGTTTAGGCGTCTACGGATATTAAAGTTATTAAAATGAATAGCGTTTCGTTTTTACAATAAACTTTATTTGGTTCTCTGCCTTATGAGGATAAATTAAAAATAAAAGAATTAGGTGGGCCAACACCACGATTAAATATTGAAGTTAGCGGAACAAGCCGAAATAAAAGTTATAAAAGACAATTTAACAATAATGTATACACAAAAGCAGTGGGTGTGCGGGTGTGATGTAAAAAATTCACTGTTTTGTTTTCCGTGCTTACTTTTCGGTGGGGATAAAGCATGGACGGTGTGAAAGATTTAAGAAATTTAAGTCATTAGGTAAATAAAATTAAGAAGTCAGTTAGATTTTGCATATTGGGATAATATACGGAAACACAATGAACAGGTAACGGAAAATCGTTATGTATATGTATTATCTAAAATCATAGATTACGCAAATTTTGCGGAGCTTGCGAATTAGCACTTCGCGGACACGGCGAGACAGAAAATTCGGACAACCCTGATGTGTTTCGTGGACTCATAAATTTTAGTGCAGATGTTGACGACATATTAAAAGAACATCTAGCCACATTGGCATGACCGGGATTTTCTGTGATTGTACCGGGAATTAGCTATATGGTCCCGGATTCCGGATTTGCACATATAACTCCCAGAATATATGTACATTGTATAAAGAAAGATAAAGACTAAATCATAACACGACGAGGAATATTAAAATTCCTTGAATCGTTGGTAAACTTCACAAACGATATTTTTGTTTATAAACAATATTCAATAATTTAATAAAATATATTTAGTTTATTCCAATTTATTTATCAGTCAGTAGGTAATTCGTGAATGGATATTTCAAAAAGGTATCAATTTCAAAAATCGTGGAAATCTGTATTTTTGTATAAATGGATTGTTCCTTGAAATTCAGAAGTACCAGGAAAACGCGTGACCTTGAAAATTTTAGAAATTTTACAGACCGGCCACTTAATATGCCGAAATTCAATTCAACAAATGTAACAACCCTAAGCAGAACACATTCAATCAATGTTCACGCGCCGCCACTGCGTGAATTATATACGACGGCGACGCCTTGTTACATCTATGCCAAACAGATTACAAGCCATTATTGATTCGGATGCCGGTTGGACATATTATTAGACTGTTTCGTGTTTTCATTGTTTATATAAAGTAAATAAGTTCATAACATTATGGGCCCGGAAATGTTTCCTTTCTGATAGATGTAAAATTTAAAGAAATCTCATTTTTCTAAATATTTCGAAAACGATTTAAGATGTTACACTGAGCTTTGGTGTATAGTACAGTGGCATAATGTTATGAACTTATTTACTTATTTTCACTTCCAGAACACGTCCTTAAAATATTTTTCTTTCCTCCCGGAACTGTATAAGTTATAATAAAACTGTAGTTTACAATATTTTTTTTTTGTTGCCTTCATGACCTATCTACCTATTTTCTGCAGAATATGACACAAATTCTTATTTCAAAATATTAATTTTCTCAGGGAGAAGAAAAATAATATGGCAAGACAAAATAATTTCAAAACCTGAACACTCTTCTTTTTTTATAATTCATATACTTCAGGCCTACAATTTTTTGTTGTGTCGTTACACACGTGCCTACACAAAAATAAATATGACGCCCCTAATTATTGATGCCTCCCAAAATTCCTATTAATAGTCCAGCTCGCCCCTTTAAAAGTAGTATGCCTTTTAGGTTGGAAACCTTTATCTTGCGTCGAGTGTACTTATTTAAGTAGGACAATACTTACTTTTAAATAATGTCCTAATGTATTTTAAAACTTTTCTAAGGACATGCGAATGTACTTCTTTTAAAAAAAAGGAAAAAGCTTTTAATTTTTTTACTGTTTTTAAACAAATATCGATATATTGTTCTCAGTTAATTTCTTTTGGCACTTTCACTAATAAGATCCACTTTTTATTTGTGGAAGGGCGAAATGGGCGGTGACTATTAGACGCCTTCATTATAGCCATCTTTCTCTATCGCACGCATTTCTCTGACTTACTTTATCGCTCTCACGTAACGGCACATATATATATATATATATATGTATGTATATATATACATTGAAAAAGTATTTTAGGGTTGCAGTCGGAAAAAAATGAAGTGGCCAAGAATAAAAATAAACACTTCGTTATATCGTCGAGCTTTCAACGTTTGTATCAACTAGTCAGTCATGACTACCCTTTTGCTATATATATATATATCGATAGTTTACTGTTTTAGGTAGTTTCTTCGAATAAAATCTATGCTTAAGACACGTACGCAAATTTTTAGTTCAATAGTTAAAGCAGTTCTGAATAACATATTTAAATTTTAAATCGATTGACCATTTCGCTTTTTAGAAATTAATTTTCAATGTTCAAAGAATTAACACGTGGGAGATAGGGATTCGTTATATTTTTCATAAACCACTTTTACCGTTTATGTACAAATTTTTGTATGCGTAGAATAATTTTTTTTATTTTTTCGACACAAAAAAAAAATATGATTTGTTAGTTTAGTATATATAAATTATGTTTAGTTATTTTATGTATGTATTTTCAATGGAAATAAGATAGTTTTGTCCAATAAAAATATATATATTGTGTTTATAAAATATTTTTGCATTTATGCTAAATTTTGTACTTTTTTTCTGAAAAAAAAATATGGTCACCGTACCTATAAATCACATTTTCATACCATTTTGCTTTTATTTCCCTTATTTCTGCCGAAGAAAATAAAATGCTTTTCGAAAAAAAACTCCGCAATCATCATGGAATCCACTCTCGGTAAATTGTTTGATTGGGCTTTAGCATAACCTTGTTCGGTCATGTTACAAATATTCTTAAGACTTTTTAAAAAACTAAATAATAAAATAAAATAAAAAAAATAACTCATTTAGAGGGAAAAAAAAAAGAAAATTGTTACCTGGACTGTCATAAGTGGAAATGGTAAAGGGGAAATAAACGAAAAAAAATAACTGCGTGAGCAGAGGCGGCGGAGGGTTGATTTGGGGGGTTGAAAACTTATGAAAAATTGTATCATTGGGATTTCTGGCGAAAGTTGACGTCAAACAAAAAAGTATCTAACACAAAAGTTGTAGATCATCCAAAAATCTACAACTTTTGTAGGGGTCATTTTTAACATAACCTGAAAATTTCCGAGAAAAATGCAAAAACTTTTTTTCTGATTTTTCGTTTTTTATTTCTCATTTCCGCAAAAATTATTTAATTTTGACGAAACTTGGTGATAGTATACCTTTCTCTGTCTTAAATAACCCCATTTTTTTTAAATAAAAACATCAAGAAGTTTCCGAGATATTCATTTTTTTCGTCCTGAAACAATTTTTTTTCAAAGAAAAATTCTACTTAAAAAAATCATCGTACAGAGTTCTGCCGATAATCATTTTTTTCTTTTTTTTTTGCAAAATTGTTTAATTTTTTCTGGCTTTATTTGAAAACGAATTTAAAAATAAATTACATGTTTGTAATGCCACTTTTTTCGCTCTATACAATGGCGTCAACATTTTTGCAATCCGACGTTTCGTCTTCGAGGGGTCATCATTGGGTTAATTTTTTTAAATAAGTCGCTGCTATTTTTATGACAAAATCTAGTCATTTTAATTCTGAATAGGCCCATTCAGTGATATATAATTTTAAACTTTTTCTTTCATTTTCTGATAGTATTTAACCATGGGATTAATAATAAGTGATATATTTAATTCTGAATTTGAAGACCTTTAAAAATCTCACCACTGCCGGGAAAAGAGGTAATAACGTCACGATACCGCCCACTCGGCGATCAAGTCGCGAGCAGTCGGAGGGATACATATTTGCCTGTACGAGTAATTGAGTTCAACGTACGGATGCAGCAGCATTGTTTCTTGTTCGTCAATTTTTTGTTTATATCTGTATTTGTGGATAAGTAAAAAAGATGTGTTCATTGGAAGGAGGATATAATAAGGCTGACAGTAATAATTTGCCGGCTATGGACATTCTTATGATCATGGAATATTTTAATAATAATAAAGACTACATAAGCTCTGAAATGAGAGGTGTTAAATTACAAAGGTAAGTAAAATATTAATGAGCGTATGTATAATAAAAAATATCTATAGATTATGATTTTCAGATCAGCTAGACAAAATTATGGTGATAATGCTGTTGGTTACGTGCAAATAAAAAGAGATAACAATTTGTGTACTTACATTAAGATGTAAAATAACACCCTAACACAAAATTAGATCAAAAAATTATAGTGTGTCGTGTATAATAAATGAGAAAGAAAAAAAAGTGATGGAAGTGCAATGTTATGACTGTGCTGAACCTTCGCCAACTGACGTTAAATGTTATTGGAAGAAGTCTGTACTGTCTAGCTCTACGACAATAAAAAAATATATAACGACCACCGATTTTGGAAAAAAAGAAATCAATTTGGCAAGAGATGATTCCCTTTTTACTGAATATATTCAAGAAGCTAAAAAACGTAAAATTGAAAATACTCTAATGAGATATTATATACCTCAAAAATATTCTTCTTTATCTATTCACAAACTTGCAAATAGTTTTAGAAACTCTAGTTTTCCTAAAACGCCAAAAAATTTTTTAGTTTTTTGTAAGATCCATATGGATAAAGACCTTATTTTTGAAGTAGAAAAAGATACTAGAAGCCAAAGTTGTAGTACCATTTGGCAAGAAATGAGGTATGGTAGAGTAACAGCGCCAAAAGATTACGAAGCTATAAAATGCAAAACGTTACGGCGTGTTAATAGAAAACATATTAGGAGCAAAAATTTTTCAAACTCTGGATATGACAAGGGGGTTAAAATTAGAAAATGCTGTTTTAAAAGTGTTAGAAACAAAAACGACTTTAACGTTTTCTAAAGCAGGTATATTTCTATCCACAGATTATCCTATAGTAGGAGCTTCCCCGGATGCTATAAACGACAATTTTGTTATAAAGATTAAAAGCCCTAAAACGGAAAAGACGTTCTTAAATTACATCGGCACTGACGGAAATGTTAAATTAAAATACGTTTACCAAATTCAAATGCAAATGTTTCTTGCTAACAGAAAAAAAGGTATTTTTGTTGTTGCAAAACCGGATTTTGAAACTAACAAAGAAATTGTTATATAATATTTTGAATATGATAAAGATACCGTGGAACAAATGTTAAATGAAATAACAGAGTTTTTGATAGAAGCTATTTATAATAAAATAATTTAACAAGTATATTTTTATTTTATTAAA
This sequence comes from Anoplophora glabripennis, assembly GCF_000390285.2. Taxonomy (NCBI): domain Eukaryota; kingdom Metazoa; phylum Arthropoda; class Insecta; order Coleoptera; family Cerambycidae; genus Anoplophora; species Anoplophora glabripennis. Next base: position 38,239 of record NW_019417278.1, read on the forward strand.
TAATTTTGGATGTTAATTAAACCACATGCAATTTGCACAATAAAATCCAAATATTTAATCAAACTGACATGAATAGATGCATGGGGTTGAAGTATAGCAAATTCGCGTATTCTTGAAATAACCCGTTCAATGTGAATTCTTAAAGCACCAATTCTCTTAGCTTCTTTTACTTCCTGTTTCGAATTTTTTAAACCTGCTTTTACAGAGGGTGGACGACAAAGTCTATTATTGTTAGGTATCATTATCTCTTCTACATTCTTGAAACCACGGTCCGCCATTATATCAGCACCAGGTTCTAACAAAGTTAAGAATCCCGAATCTTCAGTTATTAGTTTGTCCGAGGTTCTTCCCCCGAAACCATGTGAACCACGACAAAGCCTGAAGAACTGGATTACTAGGCTTTTGAATTGAAACTTCAAAGCAGTCTATAATACTCTGGACATTTTTGTATCTGTGACGAAATGGAATTGGAAGTTGCTTTTTAATGTCTGACATAGATTTCCACTTAATAAATATTTTTAAAAGGTGAGCTAACTTTGGAAGTGTTTTTTGTATGACCATACACACTGTAGTAGTCGACAAACAAAAATCATCCGCTAACATAGTATATGATAAATTCACTTTAATTTTTTTAAGTGTGAGATATATATCAAGTCTTGTTGAATTGCATTTTTCACACAACATATTTATTATGAACATAGAATTACTTGGAATACCTAAATACATTTTCGGATTTTTCTCAATAACGTAAATTGTTCGCTTTTCTACATTTTCCTTTGCGTTCCATTTTTGTACAAATGTACCCAAAGTACTAGACTCGGTACTTGTGGAAGTATGCGACGAGGTGTATGTGCCAGTAGTACTTTGACTAGTAGTTAAAGACTCATTGGATGACTCATTGTGGCTTGCTTTTAATTTCTTTGAAGATTTGAAAAAGTTATATCTGGTTCTTTTTCGGGAGAGTTCCTCAAAATTATTTTCATTGCATAGGCATGGAAAAGAACACTGAATGGATTTAGATCGGATAAACGGTTTGAAATTAACTTGAACACATTTTTCAAAACTGGTTTTGGTTGGTAAAATATTTTCGNTATAATACTCTGGACATTTTTGTATCTGTGACGAAATGGAATTGGAAGTTGCTTTTTAATGTCTGACATAGATTTCCACTTAATAAATATTTTTAAATGGTGAGCTAACAAACAAAAATCATCCGCTAACATAGTATATTAGTCCAGCGCATTTTGATCAAAATCGACCGGAATGGCGGAAATTTTTAGGTGCAGCAGATATCGAGATGCGGTTTTCTGCATTGTGTTCAGGAAGGTCCCAGGAAAAAAGTCTATATCGTCTGGTTAAGCCATTTTTTGAAAAATGCCTTCTGGGCCGGAAAATGCATTTTCCAATTGCACCATTACTTGCACCATTATAGGAACGACTGGAAACTCGGAAAAATAGCTCGGAAATCGTTACTCGGGGGTTTTCGGGGCTGCCGAACTCGATTCTGGCATTAGAATTACCCGGGGGTACGCGAGGGGTGAATTGGGGGAGAAATGGCAGCGTGCATGAAAATCGCTCCAAACTCGGTACTCGGGGGTTTTCGGGGATGCCGAATTCAATTCTGGCATTGGAATTACCCGGGGGCGGCTCTGCGGTGGTATCCGGGGGGTCATTCTAGAGGGGAAATTGCATAGTCCATGGGAAGCGCTCCAAACTCGTTACTCGGGGGTTTTCGGGGATGCCGAATTCAATTCTGGCATTAGAATTACCCGGGGGTATGAATAATAAAAAATTTGATTGAATATTAAATAAATAAATATTACATTTTATTACATTATTATAAAAACAATTGCTTTGGAAGTCTTTTGTGCCTCAAAACTGGATTTGAAAAAGGCGCCAAAGCTATAAAGAGAGTAGAGTATCGTTACCACGGGGACCAGCGCGAACAGAAATATTCTGTATCGACTGAAGAGAAAAAATATGGGTCCAGTTCCCGCGCGCAGTCGGCATCTGTGTGGCATCACTATCACATCTGTCGTTTAGGACCACGATGCTTTTTCGTTGTATGTAAATACAGTGCTACAGTAATAAAGTTTCTTGGATTTTGGACCTTTTTTTGGTGTTTGAGTTCTGTCCGGCACTCTTATACCACCTTGGTTTTTTGTTATACGTAAATATAGTGCTAAAATAATCAAGTTTTTTGGATTTTGGACCTTTTTTGGTATTTGAGTGGTGTCTGGCACTCTTGGACCACGTGGGTTTTTCGTTATACGTGAATACAGTGCTAAAGTGATCAAGTTTTTTGGATTTTGGACCATTTTTTGGTGTTTGAGTTGTGTCCGGCACTCTTGTAAGTCATCTTTGATAGATCACGTGTTCGAGGATTTGTTTTTCAACGGAATCGAATATTGGCTTGAGCTTACAATGGATGTTTCTGGAGATATAAGAAGCTTCCAACGGGGCCGAGAATAGTGACGAGGAAGAAGATGAAGAAGGGGAAGAAGAAGAAGAGTTTGAACAAGATGTTTAGTATTTAAGTTAAAAATTTAAGTTTATAATGAATAATTCAACATTAATAAAAACTCCTATTTGTTATTTGAATAAAGTATTATTTTCATAATTTGTGATTTTTCACTTTCTCCTTTACCATTTCCCACAGAGCCACCCCCGAGCGCCCCCGGGTAATTCTAATGCCAGAATTGAATTCGGCATCCCCGAAAACCCCCGAGTAACGAGTTTGGAGCGATTTTCATGCACGCTGCCATTTCTCCCCCAATTCACCCCCCGCGTACCCCCACAGAGCCACCCCCGTGCACCCCCGGGTAATTCTAATGCCAGAATCGAGATCGGCAGCCCCGAAAACCCCCGAGTAACGATTTCCGAGCGATTTTTCCGAGTTTCCAGTCGTTCCTATAATGGTGCAAGTAATGGTGCAATTTGAAAATGCATTTTCCGGCCCAGAAGGCATTTTTCAAAAAATGGCTCAACCAGGCGATATAGACTTTTTCCTGAGACCTTCCTGAACACAATGCAGAAAACCGCATCTCGATATCTGCTGCACCTAAAAATTTCCGCTATTTTTCCTAACTTCCCTGGACTATATGATAAATTTACTTTAATTTTTTTAAGTGTGAGATATATATCAAGTCTTGTTGAATTGCATTTTTCACACAACATATTTATTATGAACATAGAATTACTTGGAATCGGTTTTCTACATTTTCCTTTGCGTTCCATTTGTATACAAATGTACCCAACGTACTAGACTCGGTACTTGTGGATGTATGCGACGACGTGTATGTGCCAGTAGTACTTTGACTAGTAGTTAAAGACTCACTGGATAACTCATTGTGGCTTGCTTTTAATTTATTTGAAGATTTGACAAATTTATATCTGGTTATTTTTCGGAAGAGTTCTTCAAAATTATTTTCATTGCATAGGCATGGAAAAGAACACTGAATGGATTTAGATCGGATATACGGTTTGAAATTAACTTGAACACATTTTTCAAAACTGGTTTTGGTTGGTAAAATATTTTCGGCAGTACTTGTCTCTGGAATTATTTTGTCGTAATCTGTTTCGAGATTTTGTATATTTTCTGTCGCATAAGAATCTCTTAATATCACAGAATAAATAGCTACGCTACAGAAGGTTCTTGGGAATGTATTTAGCGAATAGGTCCTAAGGTGGCTGATAGATGGCGCGACGATGCATACTTGTTAAAATTTCAAAACTTAGGAATATAGCGGTATTCCAAAGAAGCAGACTAGCGCGTCCGTTTCCATGACAACCATTTATTGGTACTGCCGCTGTTGTCACATGTTTCTATCTTAATAAAGCGCGTTGCGTTTATGAATTTTAAGGTGGCCGGCGGCCGTATTCCCGGCCGTGAAATAGTTAAATTTCTGGCGTTTTTAGGTACTGAAACCTTGAAATATAAAACGTGTAGAACAAAAGTAAACACAAAAATAAAATCCTTGAAGTACTCTTTACTCATTGTTACTGTTTAAATTTACCCAAATAAAATAATAACTTTTAAAAATGCGTTTATTGATATCCTCACCCCACATTTTAAGAATTGTTTTCACATACTTGTAATAAATAAACGTAAACAATTCTATATGCAGGACTAAACAAGTATACAG
>NW_019417278.1:42967-43904 GCF_000390285.2 Anoplophora glabripennis
ACTGTATTTAGAACCACTTTATTTGACTTGTTATTTTTTGAAATCGGACTATAAATAACGAAGTTATGGGTTGGGGCGTTTAGGAGACACCCTGTATGTATTTTATTTGTACATATGTATATTCTTAATTACAATTTAATTGTAAATTAAAAAATGTCAGTTGTCACTGGTATATAGAAATGCATATTATACATATATATTATTTAATACTTTTCATCGTTTAGGTATAATATCAGGGCAAATAGAACTTTATTTGCCTTGATAATATCCTAATAATTCCTGTAAAATTTACATCCGGCAACGCTGTCTAAACTGGGCATTAAATCCGACTCGCCTCTGGCGTCACCTACGAGCTAGGAGCTAAACTTACACTCTCTACTGTACATGCGCAGTTTGAAAGAAGCTGGATATTAGAGCCGGCTTCTTTTCGGGGACTACATTTTAATACATTGCACGAGCCTTCTGTAGCGTAGCTATATATTCTGTGTTAATATATGCTTTTCTTCTATCTTTCTATCTTAATGATGCTTTTATTTTGTCTTTTAAATCACTGGTCGTACTTTAGCTACCTGTGTCGACTTTCTGTTTTTCTGACACTCAAATATACGAGGAATAACTCCTGGTTTTAGTTTTATTACACTACCTTTTATTGTTTTGTAATACATATAATTTTCCATATCTCCCTCAAGCTAAAATTTTATATATACTATACAGGCTGTCTTATAATTAGCTGCCAACCTTCAACAGGCCGATTCTATGATCACAACTAAGTAGGAAAGTTCATATGAACATGGGTCCGGAAATGCTTCCTAAGGGCACAGGGACCCATTGAAGAGGAAGGAATGGGAATAATTTTTTTGCAATATCTCTCAATCGCGTTGTGATAAATGAATGAAATTTGGTATACACAGCTAAATTTTGATGAGCAATTTGATGG
>NW_019417278.1:45044-63545 GCF_000390285.2 Anoplophora glabripennis
GCTGTCCAATTTGTTAAAAAGTCAAAGATGAAAAAGTTACACACGCAAAGTACCAAGGGCCCCCCCGTACCCACCCCAATGGACCTTGTGGAAATAAATGGATTAGTCCATCAAATTGCTCATCAAAATTTAGCTGTGTATACCAAATTTCATTCATTTATCACAACGCGATTGAGAGATATTGCAAAATAATGATTTCCATTCCTCCCTCTTCAATGGGTCCCTGTGCCCTTAGGAAGTATTTCCGGACCCATGTTCATATGAACTTTTTTACTTAGTTTTGATCATAGAATCGGCCTGCTCAGGTTTGACAGCTAATTATGAGACACCCTGTATAATTTGCAAAACCAAAGAAAAAGCTAACTTACATTAAAATGATCTTCACAGCAGTGCTTTGACCCCTTACTGCAAACAAATTCTTTCCTACGCATAGCTTTCTGCCACAAATTCCTACTATTTTCATTTTTCGGTAATGAAATAAATATTTTATTCGGAGTCGATACTTACTTACGTACTTTTGCAGCCTGGAACTATACAATATTTGTAGAATCCTCGGTTTCGACCCATTTGGAATAAAAACAATGATTAATGAAATTGCCAAGCGAACCATACTCCGTGTGTATTAATACAGAATGGGACGGGCAGCGAGCGCGAAGCGCGAGCGGTTAGTGCTTTGTCAGTCGCCCGTACCGGTATTATGACGTCAGGCAATGGTTCCTCAACGTTTTGCCGCGCTCTGTTTTCATTAATTTATTTCACACATTTCTCGTTGAAATAAAAAATTGATTTTTGGCATACTAACTAATTAAAGGGTAAACTTTTAGAATATGCAAAAAAAAAATTTACTAAACGGGCCTAAAAAGTGTTTAGCTATATTTAAAATTTTTCCTGAGGACGGCTCTGAATGCTTTCAAAATATCTATTGGATGAAGTCATAAGAGTATACCTAAGTCAATACCGCACAAAATATCCAAAAAATTTTTACTGTTATTAATACTAATTAGAAATAATAAAATATTTCATAAATTCGTATTATTTTTTTATTAGGTACAACTTTTTAAATTATGGATTAAAAAAAATTGTTAGGACATTTTGTGCTGTATTGACTTTTATTCTCTCTCTCAAATCATCCAGAAATAATTTATCATTTGTGCATTTGTAATTCGACTTAGATGTTAATAGCAATATTGTACAAAAATAAAGTTTTGAGTCAAACAATGAGAAAGTTTTTTTTATTTTTTCCGTAGAATTGAATGGTGTAATTAGATTTTTAATGTTTTTTAATTTAAACAAATTATCAACAATAACTGAAAAATTCATTGTTGCAAGTCATTTTTTATTTTTTTACACTTTTGAGCATGTGTTTGACCTGTTATTACAGATTTTTTTATTTCACCAAAAAGTATATGTCAAAACGAAAAAAATGATTACCGGCAGAACTCTTTCGATGATTTTTTTAAGTAGAATTTTTCTTTGAAAAAAAAGTTTCAGGCCAAAAAAATGAATATCTCAGAAACTTCTTGATTTTTTTATCTAAAAAAATTTGAGGTTATTTAAGACAGAGAAAGATATACTTTCACCAAGTTTCGTCAAAATTAAATTATTTTTGCGGAAATAAATAAAAAACGAAAAATCAGAAAAAAAACTGTTTTTCGCATTTTTCTAGGAAATTTTGAGGTTATGTTAAAAGTGACCTCTACAAAAGTTGTAAATTTTTGTATGATCTACAACCTTTGTACTAGATAATTTTTTGTGTGACGTCAACTTTCGTCAGAAATCCCATTGATACAATTTTTCATAACTTTCATGACAACCCTCCGCCGCCCCTGCTCACGCATTTATTTTTTTTAGGTTTATTATAAGCCCTTTTACCATTTCCACTTATAAAAGTCCAGGTAACATTTTTTTTTCTCCAAGTGTAATTTGGTTCGACTATTAGGTAGTAAATAATATTATGCTACGCGCGGAAAGCTCACTTGAACTAAACGTCGTAAAAATAAATATTATACACAGACTTAATTATTTTGCTACATAGGTACATATTTAGGTACATAGGTACATATGTATACCTACATAATACAATGGAAACCAGTTAGTAAATATAACGACACATCAGTATCGTTATCGTATCGTAAGTAAACTAAAAATAATAAGTGTTTTTAAGAAGTAATAGGACCGACGGACCGACATCGTTTTCTAATGTGGAACGCTAGTTTACTTACCGATGACATCGCACCAATAGCAACTCGTTCTACGACACGCCCCTACAGGATGCTCATCTCCAAATTTCAATGTACGATTTAGTAAATTTTCGTGTAGAATTTTTCACAAAAGATTTTATAATTAATAATTTTAAATAAGGCAATATTTAAATATGTGAACTAATATAAAAAATCCGGCATGTGCAAGAGGCATATTCTTTAATGTAATATTATTACTTAAATAATCTTCAGTTTGCATTTAAGGTATTTATATTCATTTTCTTTTATGCTAAACCTGCAAATGTACGAGTTTAATATTTATATATGAATATTGATCCATTTTTAAAATAATTAATTAAGGTGGCCATATCCCTGGCCGAGAAATGGTGAAATTTCTGGCATTTTTAGGTACTGAAATCTTGAAAAGTAAAACGTGTAGAACAAAAGTAAGCACAAAAATAAAATCCTTGATGTTTTGTTTATTCATTGTTACCATTTAAATTTACCCAAATAAAATAATAACTAAAAAAAAGCGTTTGTAAAACATGCGTTTTCTGTTATCCTAACCCCACATTTTAAGAATTATTTTCACGTACTTATAAATAAAAGTAAACAATTTTATATATAGGACTAAGCAAGTAAATGTTATAAGAATATTTACATGTGGAGTTATATATAAAAAAGTTAGTATTTTGTAGATTTCAGTACTAAAACCTTGATGGTTTGATCGTTTTTTGCACCTGTTTATTCGTTTTACTGCGGCGTCTTTGAAAATACCCAGATGGCATGACATAACATTCCTATTATTTGATAAGCTTTAGATTATTCAGTTATTAAATGTTTGAAATTATTTGTCTTTGCGGAAAACACTATTTAAAGAATATGGGGCCCTTAATAAATAAATAATAGGGGACGTTGATTTTGATTTTGCAATTTTGTATTTAAAGGAAAGCAGGGTTGATTTGCACTGCGGCATGCTCTTCCTGTGTTGGCATTGATTGCCTTAATTGCCCAGTTATTTTTGATGAAGAGCAAGAACTCGATGAGATTTAAAAATTAATTATTTTGTAATAAATTTGTTTTTTAAAAAATAAACATGTTTTCAATAAAACATCTTTAGCCATTTATAATTTTAATTTTTCGAACCTCTATATTACAAATATGAGCGAGTTTGATTTAAAATCGATAATTGTTAAATAAATTGTTTAAAATAGTTGGCCATATTGGATCAGTCATTTTGAATTTTCATTTTCCGACTTCTTGTTCAGCGACGTCGAAAACCCCTATATTGTCAATTTGAAAGAATTCGATTTAAAATTCATTGAATTATTTTAAATGATTTTAAAAAACTATTTATTATTGTTTAAACAATTAAAAAAGAATTAGCGTACAAAAATAAGTTTATAACTTTTTTCTAATACTTATCTCCAAGTAACTTCAAAAGGTTTTTGGAAAATCTATGCTTCCCATAATTATTTCGAAAAATAATGCGTAATTTTAAGCTATCTTGACTCCACTATTAATTTCAAACTTCAAACTTTCGTTCTTATAATGAGGCTTTCTAGTTTGTTAAACAAATAACAATAATTTTGCATGTAGTAAAAGCTGTCACATTTCGTTTGACATGATTTTTCATAGGACATAGCCTACCTCGTTATGGAAACAATAATCTTTATAAATACTCAGATATTTGGAATTAATAGAAAAATTAAAAATTGTACCTACATATTAAAAAAATTTCAAAATAAAGCAAGTACTTTTTAAGGACAACCTTGGTATAAATTTACAATTTAATTTCGGCTTGGGCTATGTCAATGTTATATAGAGTGAATACGCCCGATATATGTAAAAGAGATATCCTGGCGAACCGCTGGCGTTTGGCCACAGTGTTTGTTGAATATTTTTTTATTATTTTTTTTTAATTAGTAGCAGTTAGTTCTATTCACGCACGCATAGCATTTTGTTGTATATTTCGCTACATTGGAAATAATTAATAATAGTGTATAATTGTTTTGTGAGTGAACCCTAGGTAGAAGTCGAGTGCATTCCCTTTTCCCTTTTCCTTTTGCCATCGATCTGAAGAAATATCAATTGCATCACATTTTGGTGAGTTCATTTAGTTTAGTTTAGTTTTTTTAATATACAGTCCACTGGAAAAGGGCCATTTGGGCCCCACCACTTGGTGCAGGACGACCCGGATTAAAGCTGGCATTACTTAATAGTTAGAATTCATTTGATGTGGCACGTAGAAGATTTTATTCTTTCGAAAATAAATTAAAAAATTCTCAATTAAAAAGCAATTACTCTGATATTATTAATGATTATTTAAAACAGAATCATATGTCGTTTGTCTCTTTAGTATCGGATGATAAAATTGATTATAAGGCTAATTACATTCCTCATTTTGCAGTATTTAAAGATAGTGTTAGTACGCCAGTGCGCATCGTTTTCGATGCCTCTGTAAAAACTTCTGATAATCGTTCGCTAAACGATGTGTTATACTCTGGTCCCAAATTGCAAACAGATATTTTTAAAATATTACTCAATTTTAGGCTTTTTGAAATCGCCATGATTTCAGATATTCGCCAAATGTATCGAAATATTTGGATAAGTCCCGAGCACCGCAAATATCAGAGAATTTTATAGAGATTTTCTCCTGACGAAGAATTAGCTATATATGAATTAACAACTGTCGTATTCGGTATATCATCACGATTTGCAGCTTTAAGAACAGTTAAACAAGGCTAGGGACGAAGCGCATTCTTACCCTGTAGCTGATAAAGTTATTGATACGGATTTGTATATAGATGATATAGTAATAAGCACACCCTCAACAGTACATGCTATAGAACTTTATTGACAGTTATTTGTTTTTGGCAGGAGGATTTGCTTTAGTTCAATGGGTAACCAATTCGCACAATTTATTAGAAAAAAATCCTGAAAATATTCGTTTAACTAAAACAGTACAATTTACTGATTCAGAAATGAATTCTTCATTAAAAGTTTTGGGGTTACAGTGGAACCATCCGCCGATAGATTTTCGTTCGTTGTTAATATCTCAAGTACAATTTGTACAAAAAGAAATATTTTATCAACATTAGCTCGCATATGGGACCCTCTAGGGCAGGGGTCGGCAAGTAATTTTGGGTGGGGTCCGGATACTTTTGAAAATTTTTAACGAGGTCCAAAAAAAAATTCATATTATTTTTTTTATTTTAATTTGGACTCAAATTTAATCTGCTTACTAACCATTAAGAACTCACACACTCACACAATTGTAAAATACTAGAAAAATGAGAAGAATGGCACTTAAACGTAAAAAACATTTTTTAAATAATTTATTTGAGTAATTTATACTTTCAAAAAAATTTTTGGCGGTCCAGTATTTTACCTTCCGCGGTCCGGATCTGGACCGCGGTCCGCCAGTTGCCGACCCTTGCTCTAGGGTTTTTGTCCGCTGTTACTCTTTATGCCAAAATTCTTATAAAACAACTTTGGATTTCAAAAATTTATTGGGATGAAGAGCCGCCGGTACATATTAAAAAGTTGTGGTTGAATTTTTATGACGAAGTTCCACTTTTATCAAAACTGTAGGTACGTATCGCGTTATATAGGGGCTTGTAATAATTCGTCCGCTACATTAATAGACTTTGCAGATAGTTCGACTGTTGGGTACAGCGCTATGGTTTTTATAAAAATAGTAACAGGAGATGGTGATATTAAAATAAATTTATTATGTGCAAAATCCAAAGTAGCTCCTGTCAAAGCTCATACAATAACCAAACTTGAGTTTTGCGCTGCTGTGCTCTTAGCAAAACTATTGAAAACTATAACCTATACGTGTTCATCCCGTATTAAAATAGAACAAATTTATGCGTTTTCAGACTCGACTCGGTTTTGAGCTGGATTGCTAGCTCTCCGCATAGATGGAACACGTTTGTCGCTAATAGGGTGTCTAAAATTAAATTATCTGTTTCAAATGCTATTTGGTTTCATGTTGATAGCAAAAACAATATCGCCGATTGTCTTTCTCGTGGATTGACTCCTGCGCAATTACTGGCACACTAGTTGGTTTTCCGGGTCTTGTTGGCTTCAACTAGACACAGACGAATGGCCAATTCAACGCATAATAGAAAATGAAACAAACACTCTTGAAGAAAAAATCTCCTCTGTTTTTCCTGTAATAGTTGCCGAAGATAATCAATTACGTAATCTAATGTTGAGAATGTCTTCTTGGTTAAAACTTTGTCGGATCACAGTTTACGTACTTAAATTTGTATGAATTTTGGAAATTAAAAAAATTATTACCGCTTCAGATTTAGAAAAGGCTGAAGTAGTATTAATACGCATTGTCCAAAAAATACATTTTTCCGAAGATTTTCTACTATTGCAAAATGAAAAAACATGTTCAAAGTCACTGCAATACTTGCATCCGTTTATCGAGAACGATTGAATAAATGTTGTAGGTAGATTAGAAAATGCACAAATTAGTTATCAGAAAAAACACCCTTTATTACTGCCTAAAAAAAATTTAGTTAATATTCTCATAGATCATTTTCATCGTTTATATTTGCATACTGGACTGCATTTGTTGTTATCGCTTATAAGGTAACGATATTGGATACTATCCGCTAGAAATATTATTCGTAGTCGTATTAAAAAATGTAACTATTGTTTTAAATTTAAACCGAAATCTACATTTCCACAAATGGGAAACTTACCTACCTTTATAGTTACAGAAGCTAAACCATTTTTAAATTGTGGCGTGGATTATGCTGGTCCTTTTTATATTACCATGACGCGGCATAGAGGTATTAAAAGTCAAAAAGCATATATATGTTTGTTCGTTTGTTTGGCAACAAAAGCAATTCACTTAGAATTAGCTTCAGATATGTCGACTGCTACATTTCTTGGATGTTTTAAGCGATTTTTAGTTCGTCGTGGACCAGTAGTTTGTGTATATTCGGATTGCGGTACAAACTTTCTTGGAGCAAAAGCTAAGCTTGATCAAATATACAATTTATTACAATCTAGTGAATATGTAACTACTATAGGCACAGAATTAAGTTTACATAAAATCGAATGGAAATTTAACCCCTCTTCTGCGCCTCACTTCGGCGGAATATGGGAGAGTAATATCAAATCAGTAAAAACGCACTTGTATAAAATTGTTGGAAATCAGATTCTTTCTTATGAAGAGTTTGTAACCGTTTTAACCCAAATAGAAGCTTTATTAAACTCAAGACCGCTGTGCTGGTTAAATAACAATCCATCCGAGCCAGTGGCACTTATACCTGCATATTTTCTGACTTAGCGCCGTTAAATTCGTTTCCCGCAAATGGTTATTCTGAAATTAATAAAAATTTGCTATATCGAAAGGAACTTCTCGATCAGTTCGTGCAATCATTCTGGAAAAGATGGCGCAATGAGTATTTGACTAGCTTACAAAATCGCCAAAAATGGAACACACCCGCTTGTCCTGTTACAAGAGGGACTCCAGTTTTAATTCAACAAGAAAATGTACCTTCTCTTCAATGGCCTTTAGCTATCATCGAAGAGGTTTTTCCAGGTAAAGATGGAATTATTAGAGTTGCTCTTGTACGCACAAAAAATACCACTTATAAAAGACCTGTAGTTAAGCTTTGTCCATTACCTAATCAATAACAGTAGCTTAATATTTCGATTTAGGTTTAAGTATATTTTTTTTCTCTTTATAGTTTCTAGTTTTTTTTTGTCGTTAAAATTAATATTTTTTGAAAATAAATTTTCAAGGCCGGGGGGATGAATACGCCCAGAATATGTAAAAGAGGTATCCTGGCGAACCGCTGGCGTTCAGTCACCGCTTTTTGTTGAATATTTTTTATTTATTTTTTTAATTAGTAGCAGTTAGTTCTATTCACGCACGCATAGCATTTTGTTGTATATTTCGCTACATTGGAAATAATTAATAATAGTGTATAACTGGTTTTGTGAGTAAACCCTAGGTAGAAATCGAGTGCATTCCCTTTTTCCCTTTTCCTTTTGCCCTCGACCTGAAGAAATATCAATTGCATCACATTTTGGAGAGTTCATTTAGTTTAGTTTTTTTATACAGTCCATTTGAAAAGGTCTATTTGAGCCCCACCATAGAGAATTAAATAAAGGAGGATGTTCTAGCACAACTTCACTATTTTAACAGCAATAGCTTGAAAAGGAAAAAAATATATTTACCTCAGGTTTGTGTATTTGTTTTCCTTAATGAATGGTCTATCAAGCCATGAAAAAAAACTGTATTGTTGCATTTAATTTATTTAGTAACGGAGACAATTTTCTAATTAGCGTCGTCTACCATTATTGCACAGGAAAATAATATTTTTATTCTCATAATCATATCATAAATATAAATTTTATTAATAGTTCTTTAAAATAAGCCATGTTTATTGAAATCGATTAAGGAATTTAGAAGTTATGACAATTTAAAAATTTCAATATGGCGTCCTTCATACTGGCGTTGCTATGGTACTAATAATTATTATAAATATAATTTTTTTACTAGTGCTAAAATTGTACAATTTACATATGTATATTAATTTGAAATGTTTAAAATTATTAGAATTCTAGCACTATAAAATCATATGTATTTTGACTTTTAGGTAAATATGAAAAATATAACAATTTACCTAATATTACTTCCCTCAAACGCTGCGATGGCCTCTGGTACAACTGATAATTGATTTCCTAAGTTTTTGTTTTGGGCATTCAAACATTCGTAATAAATGTCCCATTTCTGTTTATTTATTTTTAAATATTTTTCATATGTCCCTGGATATTCGGAAAGATCTTGCCCTAAAAAATGCCAAGATTTATCCTTGCCATATTTACTTTTATACAGTTCAGCGGCTTTATTTTTTATATTCTTTAAGGTATCTTTAAAATTAGTTGCTTCTGTGTGAAGAATTACAATGATTAATAATACAGTTTTGATATTCATGATTTCTTAATGTGTCATTGTCATTTTTTTCCTATGTAACTAGATGCCAAATAATGTAAATGGGTATTGAGTTTAATGTAAAATAACTTATTTTAACCCTTACAACAATAAGCGTATTTTTGGCAAAATCTTTTGCCCGTCGATCAATGTCAAGTGAGTCTAATAACCATTTTAAGTATGGAAACTAATCCCTAACATTATTGCCATTCGGATTCTATTTTTCGATTCTTAAATTAGCTTGACAATATTCTAATCGCAGTTGTATTTTTTAACGTTGTTGCTTATAGTATATGCAACATATTTCAAACCTTAAATATTGCAGACTGCATGGTATCAAATTCATTTGAATACTTTTTCATAATTAACCATATTAAATAGAAAATAAAAAAGAAAGGAAAATATCTTCTATTAACATCTCTGCGCAGGTAAGCTAATTCTTGATACTACTTTACACTTCACCAGTACAGTCCAGGAGTTCCCAGTGAATCATTTTTCACTGTATTTGTACAAAAGGAGTGACAGTGAAGAAGACGTAATTGTTATCATCTCATTGTTAGATGAAATAGAGTAAAGAAGAAAAAAATCAAAGAATGTGAGCACAAGTCCTAAGATTTCAATTTGTGGTGAATTCCATTATTTACTTGAACTTTTTCAGTATTTTGGAAGAAGTTATGAGAAGTTTGTAACTCTTCTTGCTACATTACATTCTGAAACTTAACACTTACACTTAACTAAAAATAACATAACATTCAGGAATATTATAGGAATTATAGAAGCATATAGTCTCTATTTGTCTATATTTTTGTGCCTAAATACTACTTTACTTTTACGCTTACACAGAAACAGTGAACGATTATGCAGAAACATGTGGCAGATACGACACTGTTTATTCCTTGGGGAGGAAAATTTGATGGATGTGCTCATAATTTTGTACATCAGAATTCCTCCACTCAAGGGAATTCCCCTGATTTCCTTCATGGATTTCTTCGAATTCCTCGGATTTCCCCTCAAATTCCTCGGATCTCCAGTGAATTCCCATGACCTCCTCATAAATTATTTAACTCAATTTTAAATACTCTCAAAAAATCGACGTAAAAATATATTATTTTTGTTCTATACAATGTTATTTTTTTAACCTGACATAAGCCAACTTTTTTATTTGAAGTGATAAGCTATAGTACGATCGTATTCGATGCAAAGTAATAAATCATTGCCTGTCAAGGGAATCAGTGCAACACATTTTATAGGGGGTTTTGGAAATTGAATAATTTCTTTATGCATTATGGATTAACAGTTATATATTTATGAAGGACAAAATGAAAAACAAAGGCATCTCCTTCGCACATTGGGCGGCAGGACAACAATACATTTATTACTCCCTTCATTATCCCTCATATGACTTGTGTCTTGTGTTTTTTGCGGCGGCGCGCGTGCCGGCCTGGCGTGGTCAGTTTCGTTTCGGTTGTATTGGTGCTGCGTGTTTCTCGCTCGCGATATTTGTGAGGTTATAACTGTTATAAGTGCAATTATATTTCTTTCGGGCTATATGTGTGTTTCGCGCTATTATTTGAGAATTTGTGAGTGAAATCATATTTCTTGTGCTCCGTAACAAAAGTGTTTTTAGTGTTTTATTTGTGTGCTGTGTGTGTGTTTCGGGCTGTTGTTTGTGAATCGTGAATGCTATTATATTTTCTGTGCTAGTGAAGTGAAGTTTTTTGTATTATTATTGCTCTGTTGTCGTTATATGGATAAATGGAGGCGGTGCCTGGATGTTCGCGAGCCGGATGTACTGCTGTGGGTACAAAAAAATCTATATTAAGTTACAGAGAAAAAACGATAATATTAAATGTCTATAACCCTTTAGAAAAGGATCATCCCATGAAACTGAAGACTGGTTTGGTGGAAATGTGTTCTAGATATACTGGAGTAAGCGAATTATCTGTTTTCAAAATTTTAAGAGAGAAGAAAATTGAAGGAGACGTTAAGAAACCTAAAAAAGGGGGTGCAAAGAAGAAATTAATATTAAATGAAGATGAGAAAAATGCAGTTTGGCGTACAGTACATAAATCATAGAATTTATATTTTGTTTATAATTTGTTAACATTTCTTGTTTGATAGAAAAATAACTTATTTTGTTGAGATTGGTAGAGAATTGTTGTTAGTGTTTTCATTTGATAGAATCATATCATAGGATTTATATTTTGTTTTCATTCTGTAAATATTTATAGTATATCTGTTATACAAGGTTTTTGCTTTGAAACTTCGTTCTCCTTATAAAAAAAAGAATCGTAATGGGGTGCGATGAAGAGATCAGTTCACGTCTGGAACCCTGTTCCTACAAAAATCCCTTTATTCTCATAAACTATTTGTTTTAAATGTAATTTATTATAAATCCAATTCGTTATTTAAATTCCACATATGTACTACATTTCACCTCTGTACGCGCCACTGTTTATTGTTCCCTGCTCTACGATCAAGCTCGCCAGGTTAGTATTTGACGTATAACCGACCACTTCGTACACTCGATGCACCTGGCCGACTACAGCTAGTACCAGAACACAGTGCGTATGCGGCGGTATTTCAGATTTTACATTCAATTTCATTTTAAATTTGAAACGGTTCATCTTACGCCTCCTAAAAATGATGACACGATTTTCCTTTGATAAAAGACCGACAATTTTTTGCTCTACTTTGCATCGTATACGATCGTACTATAGTACTTCCAAATGCAAAGTTGTAGAAAATAACTTGATTAAGAAAAAATTACAAATAATTCTTTCCGATGTTGCCAGATTTCTGCAGTAGCCTCTAAAACGATATTTTTTTAAATGGCAACATATTTTTTTAACGTAATTTGATAAACCTTCAAATTGTAAATAGAAAATGTTATGTCACATTTCTTTATTGGAGTAGCCGTTTTCGAACAGTCAGCAACAACGAAAATAATCTGCAGTCGGCAGAAACTAAATGAGGCTAACACAGCAATAGTGGGCCTTGGATATTAAACAAAAATTGTGTTGTTTGAAAGGAGCTATCATTATTGAATTGTCATTGTGTTATTTGAAAGCTGTTGTATTTGAATGTGTATAAAAATAACGTTTTAATTCAGTTGCTAAGATGAATCAGTTATTTAATCCAAAAGAGAGTTGATTTTTTTTTTTCATTTTGGTGACTTAAGTATACGCAATGCGTGCGCTGAATTAAACGCAAGAGATCCCGATAAGCCTTTTCAAAGCCAGAGTTTTTAAGAACTAAGTAAAACCGAAAACAACTGGTAGGATCTGCAAACGACTGAAAATCATCTTCGCAACTGAATTAAAACGTTATTTTAATAGCTTTCAAATAACACAATGACAATACAATAATGATAGCTCCTTTCAAACAACACAATTTTTGTTTAATATCCAAGGCCTACTATTGCTGTGTTAGCTTCTTTTAGTTCCTGCCAACTGCAGATGATTTTCGTTGTTTTTGCTGATTATTCTAAAACGGCTACTCCAATAAAGAAATGTGACATAACATTTTTTATTTAGAATTTGAAGGTTTGTCAAATTATGTAAAAAAATACGGTGCTGCTATTTAAAAAAATATCGTTTTAGTAGCTACTGCAGAAATCTGGCAACACCGGAAAGGATAATTTGTAATTTTTCTTAATCAAGTTATTTCCTACAACGTTGCATTTGGAAGTACTAGTCTATCACTTCAAATAAAAAAGTTAGCCTATGTCAGGTCTTTAAAAAATAGCACTGTATATATAAACAGTAAAATTATTTACAATTTGGTGACCGCATTACTTGAATTACATATAAATAATTTCAGTAATATAAAGGGCGATTTCTAGCAAGTGGAAAAGAGTCAAAGATATTGCAAAGGAGGAGGGTTATTAACCGCGGTTTTCGGCCTAATTGGAAAATAAAAATTGCATGATTTTTATAGCTTAAGGACAGACAGACAAAATACAATCGATTTTAGCCCAAACGGACCCAACCCTACCATCCACAGTCCTACATAGCCTAAAATAAACGACCCACATTCATCGTCTATTACAGGCAGTAATGGCAGAAAAATGACTTTTTACTGGCTAGAGCCAGACAAGCAACATTCAGTTGTTTTGGGCTAAACGCATGCAACCCACCAACTATTATGACAGGCAGTGATGTCACAAAAATTACACTTTACACATCCCTAGACCAGACAAGAAATATTCAGTTGATTTTTGCCCAAAGTTTCCCTGTCCGAGTCCAACATTCAGTTTGCATTTTTTGCTTGACGGAGTTTCAGCTTTGTTTTACCACCTTCTTTTAGAGTTTCCATGTCTGAGCGTCAATTTGAGGTTCCCTGTTCAAGCTTCAGCTTGGATTTTTTACCTGTTTGAACTTCAGTTTGAGTTTGCTGTCGGTGCTTCAGCCTGGTTTTGGCAGCTTGAACTTGTTTGAGATACAGATTTGTGAGCCTCAGAGTTTCCCTGCCCGAGGTTCAGATTCAGTTTGCCTGTCAGAAGTTAACTTTGAGTTTTCCTGACCATAGTTTAATTACATTCTACCAATGCGTTATTCAATGAGTTTTCGGCATTCCTGCGTATCACAATAGTTGGACGTGACTATAATTATGGGGATGGGTATGGAAAGATGGGCGTTGTATCCGTTTGGTCCATAATCAACGGAATATTGCTTGTCTGGTCCTAGGGATGTACATACATACATTTTCTGCCATTACTACCTGTCATAGTAGTTGAATGTGGGGCAGTGGATGATGGGGGTGGGTCGGTTTGGGCTAAAATCTATTAAATTTTGTTTGTCTGGCTCTTAGGAATGAAAATCATGCATTTTTTAAATTTTTGCAACTGGGCCCAAATCCGCGCTTAATGACCCTCCCCCTTTACCTGAAATCTTAGATAAATTATCAGTTGTTTAGAAGTTATATGGTAGGTATTGAAGTAAAAAAGAATTGAGCATGTAATAAGGTTATTAAATTGTATTTTCGAGAAAGGACCCCGCACTTATGTAAAAGTGGTTTCAGTTAAATTGGCTGAAATTTTTATATGTTACAGCTCTTAACCTGTCGATCAAAAGTCTCCATTGGCACAATATCCTATAGTTCATAGTTTTCGAGTTACGTTGACTTTAGAGCAATAACTCTGTATTCGAAGGGGTAAAAATGTTATTTGATATTTTTTGCCATTTGCATTTGCATTACCCAAGGTGTACCACGTGGAGGTTGCAAAATCAGTCCAACACCTCTTTGGGGGTGGCTCTTTTACCGTGAGGTCCCCTTGCCTCTCACCATCGGAGTGTCTTTTTTACCGTGAGTTTCCCTTGTCTCTCACTAATCTTAGTACGTCTATTAGATGCATGTATTTTATTTTCATGGATCCAATATATCATCAATCAATGTTACTATATCTGTTGAGACTATCATTAATATAGTTTAATATTGTGTCACTGGGGTAATGCATATTTTGTTGATATCGCGCAAACCCTAAATACCACAACACGCTGGCTACGTGAGTACAACAACCTATTGTTCTTGCACCAGTTTTACAAGTGCAATAATATCCGAGAATGGGCTCTTCGTTTTCATCTGGTTCAGTCGCATAAGATACCCACAGCGGATGTTTCACTGCATTCCAGAAACGTGAGTAAATTCTGATCCGTACAAAACCTGGTTCTAGAACATGTTCGTCGAATTGAAATACTTCTGTTTCTTCTATATCAAGCTTATCTTGAATGTAAGATGGAGCTAAACCAACCTGGTAAACACCAATGGTTATTCTATGTAAATAATCGAGGTCAAATCTAGGAAATTCTCTAGCATGATTTTCATTAAGTTGGTTCCATATAGCATTCCTTCTAAAGAGATTTTCGACTTCAACTCGCGTTTGAACTTCGTTCACATCATTAATTCTTTGACGCAATTCTCTTGCTAATGGAACAGTAGCATCCTGCATTATTAACAATTCATAAAATCTATTAATTATTGCGCCAGCTATTTTGTAAAAATCTGCGAGATGGAGCATATGAGCTGCCGGAATAATACCAGAAAAGCAACTAAAAATTGATTTATCTGCCCATTATGCGCCTCTACGACCCACCTAGACTTTGTAACAATTCAAGTTTCATTGGCTTGCAATAAGTCAAGTTGACGTTCTCTTCATTCAATAAATGCCAGCATTTTACAAATAATTCCCCTCTCCTGCAGGAAAGGTACAGCATCTCGATAACCTCTATCCAGTAGAAATATATCTCCACGCTGAAACCACCGCCCAATGCCATCTCTATCCCTCTGAAATTCTGCTCTAAGAATAGGAGCATCATTATTTCTTGAATCAGCGAAGAATGGTCCGTGTATATCTAAACTGTACCCATCAGGGGCTACTAATAGAATAGGCTTCACTAAATGTCGTCCTTTGTGCACAGAATAGGATTGTCTTAAAGTTCTTAAGTTACTTGGTTTTTCAATAAAACTGTATGTTGCATCAACAATAACTATAGCTTTGGGATTACCAATATTAGGGTTATATAACTCATTTACGAAAGGCGTTACATGCCTAGCATTAAACCCGATAGACTCTGGCACGAACCTGAGCATTAACGATCGCCTAACTACAGAAACAGCTAAACTTACAGCTTGTCTTGTACTGTACCTAAAAATAACTTTTAATAGGTCATCTGAAAGTCCGTTGCGCATTTTACATAAAAAAATTAATTGGTCTTTTTCAGATACAAATCTTTGCTGTCCTCTATCTTGAATTGGAAACAGGTCTGAAATATTCCATTAAACTCATGTTTTGTTACCGGAGTTACTATCTTGAACTCTTCTTCAATAAAGTTGTTTATATTTTTAAAATTACAAGCATTATTTTCTTTAGCTTGTTCACGTAGAATCTGCAAAAAAATACCTAATTCAGTGCCTTTAACTCGATATCGTCGCTTAATACATTGCAGCTGTAAGTAGTACTCTTGAAGAAGTAGTACTAGTGTTATCAAAATGTCTTGGGCAACAGCGAGTGGAAGAAGGAACAAAAATATTTAACTCGATAAAAAGCTTTACTGTAGCTTCTATGGAGAGTCGAGGCTGATTTTCTGGAGAGTTCAGATCAAGCATGTATTATTCGAAGTTTGTTTTAATACGTTGAGAATTAAACATTCAGGATCGTTTTCTAGTTCCTCTAATTCTCCATTAATTAACATATCACAGTTCACACACATGCGAGATTCATTATCAAACTGAGCGGGAGGGTTGTTCAGACTTTCCCTATGCTGGATAGCAATTTGGATTTTTTGTTCATTTTCTTGCGGAATTCGTCTTAAAGCACGAACGGCGGTAGCAGTATTACAAGAAAAGCAATGAATATTTCTGCCAGCCATTACCAGCCGTAGTATGTATTTACGAGTACGTACAAATAATGTAATAAAAAATACTTTATTGCTGTCAAATCTTTATTAAAGCATATAAATGATCTTAATCTGTACCTTCATATATTGCAATTTAAAAATGTCCAAGGCGCCAAAAAATAGTATGACTTGAGAATATTAATCGATAAATACATGTAATAAGGTATAATGATTATCACCTATACCCATAATATCATAAAACACTACAGTTTTTCAGTGTAAAGTCACATTAGCAATATTAATATAACGTACTAAGATTAGTGAGAGGCAAGAGGAACTCACGGTAAAAAAGACAATACGATGGTGAGAGGCAAGGAGACCTCACAGTAAAAAAGCCAGCCCAAAGAGGTGTTGGACCGATTTTGCAACCTCCACGTTGGTACACTTTGGGTAATGCAAATGCAAACGGCAAAAAATATCAAATAACATTTTTACTCCTTCGAATACAGAGTTATTGTTCTAAAGTCAACGTAACTCGAAAACTATGAACTTTAGGATATTGTGCCAATGGAGACTTTTGATCGACAGGTTAAGAACTGTAACATATAAAAATTTCAGCCAATTTAACTGAAACCACTTTTACATAAGAAAAGTGCGGGGTCCTTTATAATCTGTTTCACTCTATAACTTTTTCTTTCTTTGTCGTTCCCATTAGCACGACCATACATTAAATGCATGTCGGTTAATTCTGCGTTAGAGTAACCAGCCATAGCGAAAGAAAACTTGTGCACCGAGAACAACTGTCAAATATGTGCTGTTTATTTCACTAAACATCAACCAGCTATTATAAGAAAACACACGTTTTTGCAAAATAAAAAAAGGGACTAAAGACATAAAACATTCCATATCTCCGCAACCGTTACTTTGCGGACCCATGTTTATTGAGACTTTTCTGCTTATTTTGGTTCATACTATTACCTCCTTAAATATTTTACACTCTTTTTTTAACACCCTGTATAAGGTTGCGCCAAGAAAAAATGTGCTATTTGCAGAAAAAATTAAAACCTGCAAAATACTCAAAAATGTCGTGTTTTTTCTAACATTTTCCAATATAACTTCTTAAGTATGCAGTTTACAGAACAAACTAGTACTGATGAAATTGTTTGTTATGAAATTTGCTACAAGATAGAATTTTTGATACCTGCGCATTTCATATTTTTGTTGCTAGATAGCCAAAACAGCGTAAGAAGGTGATGAACATCGAGGTAATTTTGAAACGTTCAACTGATAGGTAAGAAATTGTCCAATTCTACTGTAAATGTAGATGTAAGTACTTTAAGGGGGCGATTTAGTATGTATATTTTTACCGTGTAACATAGCTTCAGATGAGGACACAAATCATCGAAGAAACTAACATAGGTAATTGAATATTATTATACAGGGTGTTTTCACTTTAAATTTGGAAAATGCAGGAATGTATTCCCTATCAAAAAGTAAGTGTAGTTTGCTCTATAAAATTTTTTTATGAAAGCTTTTATTTTGGAGATACAGAGCGTTGAAGCTTAAAAAAAAATAAACACTTTTTGACATATCTCGGCTATCCACGAGTAGATTTGATTTAAACTTGGTACACATTATGCGTATTGGGGGTTCTCATAATTAACAGAATATTAGTCCGATCGCATTAGCCAGTGGCGTGTAAAGGGGGGGGTGCGTGGACCTTTTTTCAAAAAAAAAGTACGCCATTGCGTTTTTCGAAGAATGTAAAGTGAATTTAAATACTACCATACAAAAGCAATCTAAAAGGTCTCTTGGTATTTTTTGATAATACGCAGCGTTCATGAGATTCTTGGACTATTAAGATTTCAATGCATGAAAAAAAAATTACGACATTGAGTTTTTCGAAGAATGTAAAGTAAATTTAAATACTACCATACAAAAGCAATCTAAAAGGTCTCTTGGTATTTTTCGATAATACGCAATGTTCATGAGATTT
>NW_019417278.1:65415-76943 GCF_000390285.2 Anoplophora glabripennis
TCAGTAATAATATAACAAGAGAGTGAGAATAAATTGAAAATAATTTGACAGATTTTTTGAAAACTTGTTGCCAGGCAATAGTCACGAGAGCCCGCAGGGCTCGAGTGGCTATTTCCAAATGGCAACAAGTTTGAACAAAATCTGTCAAATTATTTTCTAATTTATGGAACTCGCGAGTTATATTTGACTAGATTATTTTTTGATTCACAAATTTTTACAATAAAAAAGATCAATAAAACTATCATAAAACTATTGAAAAATTTAATTTAATTAATTATTACAATATACGAAAATATCGTTGACACATTGTGAATATATTAAAAGAATTAACAATTTAAATTAGTACAATGAAAAACGCAATTATTAAAAATATTTCGAGAGTCATTATTTATTGAGGATTTGGAATTGCTTGTTATATTAAGTGTTTCCTCCTGCGTATTTTCTCTAAGATTATTTATTATATTTGAATGATGTTCTTGGTTCAATTGTAAGTATGGTTTAATCGAACTTGCAGAATTATGACCAGTGACCTTGATTAGTTCTTGTTCTCCTACACCAGCTTTTGAAAGGTTACTTACTGCACTTGATCTGGCAGAATGGTTAGTTATTTTTTTAGTAACTGTGTCTAGACCTACTTTTTCTGCGGATTCTTTCATCCATTTTGAAATGGAATTTATTCCCACAGGAACGTTTTTATACCAAGAACCATGAGTTTGCCAAGCCGGATTTGGAGTAAGAAACAAGCGTTCGGTTTTAATATTTTCTTCACGTTTACCCATTAGTTTTTCAAAAAGACGAACAGGGCAAATATCTGGGTTATTTATGTTTGGAGTCAACCATTTACTATTAGCGCACCTTTGTGCTCCACCCTGTGCAGTTTTTGTAAAGATGGGATTGTATTCAATGCGGCCAGTATTTAATCTTATTATGTCGGTTTCTTTTTTAAAATAATGAACTAAACATTTCGTAGCTTCTCCTCCCCTCCAAGCTAGTTCATACGATGCAACGTGAAAAAACTTTCTTTGCAATCCACAAGGTGTATCTTCGTCCCAATAGTTAAAAATTTGCAACAATTCTGTATTAGAAAGTGCCACAGAACTTTGTTTGTGCTTTTCAGGATGTTTTTGTAAAATTTTTCTTTTTGCATCTCTTGCATTTCGAGCATTTTTGAATTCTATATCATGGAAAGGATCAAAGGACCTGTTATACTTATTAAAGTAAAGTTCTTGAACTAATTTTGCCGTTTTATTCCACATTGTCTTTATTACTGCTTCTTTATAATCATTTCCGTCTTTTCTTTTCATGTTATAAGCCCAATCTTTCAAAATCAATGCCAGAGTAGCTGTTGTAGTAGATTGATCCAGAATATAATTTCTTTCTTTGGTGAAGGTCTTAAATTGTCTCCATATAGACTGATTACTTATTAGAGTATTTTTCGAAGTAGTTTCTACAATCTTTTTTGTTATTTCTGCATCAGAAAAGGTACTAAACCGATGATTTTCACCCATTTTATATATCGCGTTGACACAATTAGGTAATTATTTTGACAACTATCTGACACTTGCTACGCAAATAAAAGCCACAGTGATTATTCCCGAGAATAATCACAAGAGATTTATTCCCACTATAATAATGACATAATTGGCTGAAACTTACCCTTGTGACAAATAAAGAAGCATTTCATTGGTTTTAAGAAACGTCAAAAAATAATCAGATTAATATTTATTAATAATTTTATAATTTGTGTTCTCAAGTAAAATGACAACATTTTACACACGACTATATTATATATTTCTTATATATTTAAACCAGAATTGTAGCGATTTCTATCTGATTACAAGAATTTGTAAGTATAATTAGTTTGTATACTCTGTCACAGGCGTCGCTACCCTTGAAAATGAAACTGAAAACACAGAGTTGGTTTATTATAAAATGCGTGCTAAAATAAAGCATAATGGTCTAAGATTATATTTGATATATAAATATGGATAATTTTTTAAAAGTACCTTAAGTAATAAGATTTTGTGAAGCTTAAGTAGTACGAAAATATAACGCATAAAAAACCAATAATATGTACTAATTTTTCTTTATTAAGAATAAAGATTAAATTTTACGTACAGGGTGTATAAAATCGTTATTTTGTTCTAGCCTTGGTAGCTTCAAAATAAATTTACAGCTTAAAAATTAGTCTGGCTCAGGTAGATTTCTTTTTCAATCTACAAATCAGTAGCTACTTACCGATAAGAAGGAAACCACTGGATATTTAATGAAAAAAGTGACGACCAAAAAAGTAATTAGTTCATGAATATGAATATAACTAACACAATTTTAATTTCATATTGTCTTAACAATCACCTTTTGCTTATCACTTATCACTTCAATCACTTAGTGTAATACAAAAAAAACATTGAATTTAAAATGTTTTTTAATTTCTTTTCTTGGGTTTCCATTAGGTATACAAGCCGGGTCTTTACATTTCCTTTTTTGCCTTCTTAAAATGAACTAAATGTAAATATGAGAATAAAGTGATATTTCATTACAAAAAATATAAGTGTGATGTGACGGGGAATTCCAGAACAAAATATTTTTCAAATATGCTCCTTATGTCCTATCGTGTTGCAAAAAATATATATTTTTGTATTTTCTGTTAAAAAATAGCATACGACATAGCGGCACTAAAACTTTGCTGCCCTGCGTTACTCCTCGATGTATACAGGGTGAGTCATTCAAGAGGCTCACCATGTGTGCCTCGCTTCTCTTTTATTATAAGAGATTAGAGTTGTGTCGAGAGGATTTAAACCGGGTCCGGTCTTTTCATTTAGACCTGGTCTTTTCAATAATTTAAATTTCGCGCCATTTTATAGCCTCAAAGCANACAATCACCTTTTGCTTATCACTTATCACTTCAATCACTTAGTGTAATACAAAAAAAACATTGAATTTAAAATGTTTTTTAATTTCTTTTCTTGGGTTTCCATTAGGTATACAAGCCGGGTCTTTACATTTCCTTTTTTGCCTTCTTAAAATGAACTAAATGTAAATATGAGAATAAAGTGATATTTCATTACAAAAAATATAAGTGTGATGTGACGGGGAATTCCAGAACAAAATATTTTTCAAATATGCTCCTTATGTCCTATCGTGTTGCAAAAAATATATATTTTTGTATTTTCTGTTAAAAAATAGCATACGACATAGCGGCACTAAAACTTTGCTGCCCTGCGTTACTCCTCGATGTATACAGGGTGAGTCATTCAAGAGGCTCACCATGTGTGCCTCGCTTCTCTTTTATTATAAGAGATTAGAGTTGTGTCGAGAGGATTTAAACCGGGTCCGGTCTTTTCATTTAGACCTGGTCTTTTCAATAATTTAAATTTCGCGCCATTTTATAGCCTCAAAGAAGATTAAAATGTCAAATATTGACCCCACCCTACTTAGGTACTGGAAAGATTTCAAGTTTTTAAGAATTTTAATTTTTAATTCTGTAACTAATATTAATAAATGCGTCGAGGCAAAGACATAGTTTGGAAATTCTTTGATTGCATAACTGATAACTAACCTTTTTATACAAAACAGTTAAAAAGAAGGTTTGGGTTTAAACCGGGTCTTTTCAAATAGGTTTAAACCGGGTTCAAACCCTCAAAATCAAAAGACCCAATCTTTTCCCTTCTCTATGAAAGATACTTACAAATTTGGTTAAATTAGAACAAAATTACGCAATTAGGAGGCTAAAAATATGGTACCAAGAAGTCAAGAATATCTCAATTTATTTTTGAAATACATATTTGAGAAAAACTGAAATTTTTAAAAATATAATTAATTTATTTTTTCTTGTCAAACATACACCAAACAACAAGTTTAAATTTTAACGTTTCGTTCTTTATTTGGCCTTCCATCTTCAGATGTCCTAACATAGATTTGTATCTCTTTGTTTTGAGTTTTGGCTCAGTAGAATATTTAGAAGACCTTTTTGTAAGGGTTAAACTTACGTTTAAATGCTAAATTAAAAAAATTGCGAGATAACCAAACTTACGTTAAAATACTAACTTTCGAAAATATTTAATAGTTATTTTTTCTTTGACACCATTTCTTACGTTGTATAAGAAATCGGATAGAAGGCGAAAAGTGTCAATGAAGATGTGTTCGCAGATTTTCAATATTGTTTCAAATAAGGCTAGATAGGTACAAAAAAGAAAATAAAATAATTGCTTTTTTCAGTTTTTTGCTTATATTTGGGTAGGCTTTTGCGAAAGTTCACAAAATTTTTTTTATATTGCGAAATTAGCGGTGAATAGAAAAATGAACTAAATTTTCAGAATTAAATAAAAATAACAAATTTGACTGAAATTGGATGAAACTACAGGAAAAGATAACTGTTGGGATGCTCAACAAATACCTGCAATCCGGATCCCCCTTAAAAAAATGGCGTATTGCAAAATTATATTGTCGAAAACGCGATTCTGCCCAAGTCAAGATATCGAAATTCGACAAGAAAAGATCTAAAGGTAATTACATTATCTCACGCCTGTGTAAATTTCAGATTTTTAAGTTGCAAAATAAAAAAAATTTACGAACTTCCGCAAAAGCCTACCCTTGTAGCAAATTTCCTTAGGAACAAAATCAATAAGTATACCTCATGTCGATTAGAGGCTTGTTTTCGGAAATATAAGCGAAAAACTGAAAAAAGCAATTATTTTATTTTCTTTTGTTATAAACAATATGGCGCTCGACCTCTACAAATACACAAATTTAGGCTTTTATTCTGCGTATTTTTTACTTAATTTTAAACCCATAAAATTCGAGGTAGGCCCGATTTTTGAAAAAAAAAACTAATTCGCCCGGACTACTAGGCTTATTTTATTCATTATTCAATTGCTCAAAAGTCTTCAAAATTTAGAAATAAAAAGTTGTCATTCTGGGAACAATTGTTTATACAAATTTTGACTTTTTTTATGAACAAGTATTTGTAGAATAAGCTTTACAAGTCGATTTTTTCAGAGTACTATATTTCATTTTTGCAATAAGTATTTCGTTCTAAAAAAGATTTTTTTCTGTTCTTCATTAGTATTATTTTTGGTTTTCCATTTAAAAATTAAAGTAAGTAGCAAAAAAAATAGTGTATCTGGCAATTGAACCCAGATCCACTACAACAGCAGGCTAATTATATTTGAAATCGCATTATATTCGAAAGAAGCGCACCTGCTAGAGCTGTCAGCTTCGAGTCAGCCGATACATGTAGCGTGCGCGTACTCCCCAAATGCCTTCCCCTATCTTGCTTAGTAATTGTCCAAAACATGACATAAATTTACTTAATTTTAATAAGCAATAGCATAAAATCGATGTAAAATTTCCCTGGGGACACGATGGTGCAATTATTTTTTTGCTACTTGCCGTAGTTTACGAGATATTTGCGAAAAACCTTATTTTTTACGGCTTTTTGACCTTTTGACCCCTTGCCTGACCACCTAGGTCAAAATTTTTTGCGGATTCGGATTCCTAAGGGTCGAAAACATATTTGCGCCCAGGTTTGATCGACAGAGGAAAAAATGGAGGTTCAGCCATTTCAATAGACTAAATACATACAATAATATTTTATATATATTTTATGCCTATACATATTATTCTCCAAACGTAATTAGTAGCAAGTTTCTATATATTTTAGTAATTAAGCAGTGTTTTTTAAGTTAATACGACTCGCCAAAGTAAAAAAATAATTCAGGTTAGGTATATATTTTTACTGAAAATAGCAGTTAATTTACATTATCGGATTGTTAATGTGAAAATATAAACATTAGACTGTTGACTATTCCATGTTATACGTGTATTAATGTCACTTTTGAAGAAGAAACTACATGTAATTTTAAAAATCGTATTTCTGTTTTTATAATGAAGGAATAGTAATTATAAGATTGTTTAAGCTTATTAACTATAAATTATTGCCTACTTAATAAAAAAATATTATTGGCCTCGATAATCTATTACTGATTAATAAAATATTTACTCTCTTTCCTTATAAGATTGTATGTACACAAATTGGAGCCGTTCCTGAAAAATCGGGCGAATATCGGTTCAGCGTAAATTATTAGACTTGAAGCGATGGCCGCTAGAGCAGCACCTGCCGGGGTCCCGTTTCGTGACTCACGCTGGGCGATGTTTTTTGTACAAAATCCCGTCCTTAAAGGATTACAAACCGAAATCCCAAAACCCGATCCAAATCGGTCTGATAGTTTTGGTATGAGACAATTTGTTATTAAATTTCAGCGCGAAATGTCGTTATTTTTTTGCGTCAGTACTGGGCATTTTAATTGGCGCTGATTTTTTTACACATACTTGGACTCTTTAACTATCATTTAGAATCGTTTTAATATTAATTTTCTTTTAATAATTTTTGGAGCGATTTTAAAAATTCGAAAAATTTTGACTTTATAAACAAGTACTTTCGTGAAGCGGTTCTGCGGATTGGAATATATACCAAAGTACTAAAAAATAGTTCTCAGAAAGACGCTTACTTGAAAAAAAGAACGTTCAAATCGGTCTTATAAGTTCAGAGATATAAAGTGTCAGTGTCAACAAGCGCTTGCTGCACAACTATGCATAATGGAACAACAAAAATTGAAATTTTTTTCAGAAACTTTCCGTATGTGTTTTTATAAATATGATCGCACGTGTGCTTTTTATAGGAAAATTTAGTGAATATCGTTAAGTCGGGAGGAGGGGATGAATTATAGAAATTGAAATCGCGCGTTCAAAAAGAGCGCGCGCGCTTCGGCGTTCAGTATCTCGGCTTCTGCGGCTCCGATTTTGATGATTTTTTTTTAAATCGATATAGCAAAATGAGAGAAATTCAATTATCAAGATTTCAGTAAAATATTATAAAACCCTTTTCGGTCTATTACGACTACTTAAAATTTTCCACATTTTATTGTTATACTGTATATTCATGTAATAATATCGATGGTAGGATAGAGGTACATAATCCACTGTTACTAGGTCTTAGTTTTAATAATTACGTGGTAATAATGTTTAAATAATATTGTTACGTGAACTTTGGCAATGTAGTAACAATAAGGGTATATCCGAAAAATCTCAGTGGAGTCGGGGGTGGGTTATAAAGATATAAAAACAACAATTTATATATAGTGATAAGGGCGCCAAGTGGTTTTCATAACCATACCTTTAAACATAATAAAATCACTAAACTGTATAGCCACAGATTTTAACAGGAAAACAAATATATAGGTGTATCAAAATAAATTAATAAAAGTCTGAGTGTATTTAAACTATTGAGATATATTACAAAAAAAAATAAGGTATATATGTATATGAAGATGTATAGGGGACGGCAGTTAAAACAGACAAAGTATATAACAAGATCAAACGGAGAAATGTGTATACTATCTAAGAATATTAATCGAGAGCTCTCAAACAAACGAGCAATGGATAAAGGATTTATCCAAAAATATCAAACTAATGCAGGTCTTTATCTATTTGCTATTATTAAATTTCTTACACTAACATGCTAAATTTTAATTACACTAAAACAAATATATGGAACTTCTGTTCAATAATTACAAAAGAAAATTCCGAATTACCGATCACATGAATAAATTATGAATTTACTATTTAATGACAACTATCAACCTGACAAAGAAAAAACCCAATAAGTAAGTAAGGGGTAGATGATCCCCAAAACAATTCTAATACATGTGGTCATATATTCATACCAAATCGGACTAAAGTCGTTAACAACGGTGTAAAAAAAAACTTCCCACTATGTGGTACTTAGCCTGGTTGAGACGAGATAACTCGTAGGTCTAAACTTCGCCTTCTCTCCGTAAATGTTTGGCTCTTTGGTATCTCGGGAGGCCAACCAATATAAAATCCGATCGGGAATATTTTGGATCTCTTCGTATATATGGCCCCGGGCCCAATTTGGAATTGTTGGAATTTTAAATATATTTCGGAACACCGAAACCCCTACTAAAATGCCTAAAAGTGTATACAAAAAGATAATTTAGAAATGGGAGTTACCAGCAGATAATAAAACCAATTGTTAATTATTTAGAATTCACTTCTTGTGATCGAAGCCCCTAATCACCAAGAGACATTGTTCTCTCAATAATACTCATAAAATATAGCCAATATGTTTCTCAGACGATATTCCAATACATATATCAACCCCATTAATATCGTCTTAATCAAGGTACTACTGAAACAGCCGTTATAAACATAGAATATGCAAATTTTATTGTTCACTAGACCTCAGTCAAATACCAAGTTTTCTATCTGCCTGCGACCGCCTTTTATTGTATTCATATAATATATAAAAAAATATAGTTACAAATAATTATTTATTTATATTTATAAAACGTGTTTATTATATTTTCATAATCATCGTATTAAAGTTTTTCATTTTTTTACATCATTGGTGTTTTTACTTATAATATCAGCTGTTTAGTTTGTTGAATCTGTATATTTGTTGGTTTATATCGAGTTCTTATATTAAAAATCGTGAAAATTATCGAGACATTTATTTTATTTTATATATTTATGACAGGAATATGTTTCCTAGTTACATAAAGCAGCTTACTATTTAAATTAATAATTATTTTGCAGATTATAAAACTAAGTAAACATACCGCGGACCTTGAAAAGACCAACTTTCAAAAAAGATTTGAAAGAAAAATGAACTAAATACTAACTAATGTCATTAATTGGCACAGGACATATTTTGCTCTTTTGACAACACCAGTTTTTAATTTCACTACTCTGATGACTCCGTCCTCACCAGGAAAAACTTCTGTAATTCTTCCTAACGGCCACTTCAAGGGGGGTGTGTTTTCGTCCTTTATTAACACCAAAGAACCTGGCTAACGTTGATCGTTACTGGAACCTTTGAATTTCCATTTATTGCGAATTCGTAATGAGCTAATGTATTCATGCTTCCAACGCTTCCAGAAATGTTAACTTATTTGCTGTATTCTCTAGTAAACGGTTCGATAGTATTTCCATTATATCAACTTGAGGTACAGCAGTTAATGCGTCGCCAATAATAAAATGCCCAGGAGTTAATGCCATGAAATCGGTAGGATCATGGGAAAGAGGTACTAATGCCATCCTTTATAATGAATGGGCCTGCAAAATCGGTTCCACATACCAAAAATGGTCGAGTGGAAGTGATCCTATGTTTAGGTAAATCAGCCATTTGCTGCATGACACTAATAGGTTTAGCTCGGAAACATGTCATGCATTGTCTTAAAACTTTTTTAACAACAGACTTTCCTTTTAATGACCAAAATTTGTGCCTTATGGCTGCTAAAGTAGCTTGTGCGCCAGCGTGTAAATTGATTTTGTGTTCATGTTGGATTATGAGACCAGTAACATGATTTTTTGAAGGCAAAACAATGGGAAATTTAAAATCGTAGCTTACCATTGCTCTAGCTATTCTACCTCCTACTCGAATAATTTTGTCTTTGTCGAGAAAAGGATTTAAAGATGCTAGTTTGCTTGTGGGAGATATTGATTTCCCTGATGACAATAAGTTTATTTNTTCTACCTCATACTCGAATAATTTTGTCTTTGTCGAGAAAAGGATTTAAAGATGCTAGTTTGCTTGTGGGAGATATTGATTTCCCTGATGACAAAGTTTATTTCAGTGTAGAAATGATGAGACTGAATATATTTTATAAATATTAGAGCTTTATCTAATTCATGTAATGTTAAACTATTTGCAAGTTTGTTGGTTTTATGAGAACAATTGCTTATAAATCTAATGCAATATGCAACAATTCTTTGAAGTTTTAATAAAGAAGGGTAGCGAGTGAATAAGTCAAAATCACTGTTATCTAGAATTGGGGCAATTAAGGAAAAAGTATTTTTTCGCTTTTCGGGAATATCATTTAAATAAAAATTGATATTTGTTTGGGGCCATAAGTGTTTTTCTTTAGGGAGAAAAGAAGGTCCTGACCACCATAATTTGCATTCTGATAGATTTTCAGGATCAATTCCTCGTGAAATGATGTCAACAGGATTATTTTTGTAATAATATGATGCCATCTTTTAATGTTAGTCAATCGCTGAATTTGTGATACTCTATTGGCAACGAAAACTTGCCAATTAATAGGTTCTGACTGTAACCAACTCAAAACTATACTTGAATCGCACCAATACAACTTATGTAAATTGATTTTTAAGGATGTATCCGCTTTTTCTGCTAATTGAGCTAGTAGAAGAGCTCCACAAAGTTCCAAACGAGGCAAAGATAAAACTTTAAGTGGTGCTACGCGAGATAATTTGAGCAAAATAAATTTGCTGAAAAATTACCGAGCGAGTCATGCGAGACAATGTATATACAAGTTCCATATGCATGCTGTGATGCATCATTAAAGCCATGCATTTCAATGAAAATTGAATTAGATAAAATAACATGTCTAGGAATCGATATTTTAGATAACAAAGATAATTGGTCTTTGAAATGTGTAAACTCGGTTTCTAAAGATGGAACTGAATCGTCCCAACCTAACTTTAATTGCCATAAACGTTGCAAAATAATTTTAGCTTTAATTGTAATTGGGCCTATCAAACCCATCGGGTTAAAAATTTGAGATATCGTAGAAAGAATACTTCTCTTAGTGATTTGATTATCGACCGAGTGAGAATTTATAATAAAATTAAAAGTGTTAGTGTGGGAATGCCACTGTAAACCTAAAGTTTTATGACTAGTGCTATCAGTTATGAAGTATTGTGAATTATTTTCGAGATCTGATTTTTGTCTAAAAATTGACGATTCGTTAGATGCCCATTTTCGTAATATAAATCCACGACTACTTAGAATTATCGAAATTTCTTGTTTCATTTTGATTGCATTGTCAATTGAATTTGAGCCTGTTATTAGATCATCTACATAGAAATCGCTTAATATGGTATTAGCAGCCTCGGGAAATTCTTTAATGTTTTCGAGAGCACATTCGTGTAAACATCGTATGGCTAAAAAACTTGCTGGGGCTGTTCCATATGTCAATGTGTTCAAACGATAATGATTAAGAGGTTGAGCTGCGATTCTGTAACATCCA
This sequence comes from Anoplophora glabripennis, assembly GCF_000390285.2. Taxonomy (NCBI): domain Eukaryota; kingdom Metazoa; phylum Arthropoda; class Insecta; order Coleoptera; family Cerambycidae; genus Anoplophora; species Anoplophora glabripennis. The sequence continues at coordinate 76,488 of NW_019417278.1, forward strand.
CCATCCTATACATTTTCTCAACGTCTGCGATTATTACAATTTCATGTTTTCTAAATCGAGTAATGATACTAAATATATCGTCTTGCAATTGGGGACCGGCGAGTAAAATATCATTAAGAGATACACCGTTATTAGTTATGAATGATCCGTTGAAAACAACTGAGTTTGGTTGTTAAACTATCTTCTCGAACAACTCCGTGATGAGGTAAATAATAAATTAAATTGTCGTTATTTGGAAAAATGAACCATATTCACGTAATCGTTGATGAAGTCGGGCAAATATTCTATGTGAAGGATGCTGCCGTTGAGGATACATTTCAGCATATCTTGTAGAAGCTTCTAACCCATTCCCCTGCGACAGACCGTAAACGTAATGCATATCAGCCATTTCCTCATTTGTGTATGCCATTTTAATAACAAGTGAATTATTAAAGTAACAAATTAAGAACAGAACAA
>NW_019417278.1:77842-89931 GCF_000390285.2 Anoplophora glabripennis
TTTTCGTTCCCGGCACGCTTCATCCCCCTTACTAGTCCAAAAGCTAGCGATGAGTCACTCTCTATAATTTCGACCGCGGAGTATAGTCATTAGTCGTACCTAACCTCAAAAAATATTCCAAATCACTAAAATGACACTTTTTCTGGTTGAGTTATAAAGTCTGATCACAATATCACTAAAATCGCTTATAATCTATTACAGGTAACTAAATTTGATTATTATATCCGATTGATCTGTTATTTACAAAAGTTACCCTCAAGCCGTATCACTTCTCTAACCCTCTCGTGGTAGTTCCAATCTGGCGCCTGAAGATACACATGAAAACATGAAATATTGGATAGCATCACTCAAACGCTACTATCTTTAAAAAAGTCTCTGGTGCGCTGACACTTTGATTGGGTTTTGATCAAATCATTTTAATTTCTGAGTTCGTTGACTGAATCCACATACTGAAATAAATTTCGAAATAGTATTTGCCGAATCAATTAAGGCTTACATAAGAATTATTCCGTCCTTTCAGTACTTACGATATTTTTAAATTCAACAGGTTAAACAATATACAGGGTGTACCATTGAAAACTTTGCACCCGGTTTATTTTGAACTACGTTCTAATATATTAAAATTGCCGCGACACGTCCATTTTGTTTTCGAAGGGGACACATTTTAGCGTTAAATACAGACTCGCCAGAACAACCCCCTCGCTGGGGCACATACAACTTTAGAATCTTAAATGGCCCTCTAGGTCGAGTGACACCTCGATTGGTCGATTGTCACAATTGTAATTGTGATGATACAGTTGAAAATATGCTTTAATTTATTATTTATTGCTTCAAAAACAAATTCAGAATTATCAAACATTTCGTTCTGTATTTTTTCTTTCAATGCTTGTAAATGTTGTTGAAGTGTCCTCACAAAAATATGTGTAAAGGACTGAGATCGGGGCTGTTTTCTGGCCACCTAAGGTTTGTAATAATATTTTTTAGGACAGGATTCGTTCTCCAAAATAAATTTGCCGATGTTCCTGAAGAACTTTTGCACATTATTGTTATTTGAATAATACAGTTTAATTATGTTTTATTTTAAATATAAATCCCATGTATTTTTAAAGGAAGGTTCGTTTCTGTCGTTTTTGTCTGATTATGTGCGAGAGGGATAGAGTTATAGTGTGTGATAGAGATAAAGAGACTTTGTCCTCATAGAGGGCATTTCTTTATGTTTTTCTCTCTCGCTGCTATATTCAGGAGATTCTGGAGCTTCCCCAGCATTTTCAGGACACCTATATAGGGAGGGAACGTGTGGCCTTTTTAGCCTTCGTTATCGAGCTATGAGGTCACAACAAAAATGGTTTTTGCGCGTAACTCGGAAATGGCTGGAAATATAAACAAATCTCCCCTCGGTTCTGAGTAGAGAACTCGGTGGGTGAGGCAGAGCGGAGTGTTACAATATATGAATGAAAAAAATAACAGTATATGCTTGTACCTCGGAAATGACTCAAAGTATCAAAATATCATCTCCCATAGTTCTGATTGGTGATCGAGTGAAAAACGTCAGAAGACATGTCGAAAAAAAATCGGGACCAACGGTGTGTGACATCATAGAGTAAGAAAGTGTTTATAACTCGGAAACGGTGTGTTGAACCGAAAAAAATATTGAAAAAATCTCCTCACACCCCTGGTTCTGATTGTCCCTTCTGCGTTGAATGGAAAAGGTTCGAAGTCCGTATGTGGAAAATAAATTTCGGAAACAAGGGGTGTGAGGTGATACAGTAAAAAAGGTCTTATAACTCGGAAACGGCGCGTTGAATCGAAAAAATTATTTAAAAAAATCTACCCGCACCCCTAGTTCTGATTGTCCGTTCTGCGTTGAATGGAAAAGGTCCGAAGTCCGTATGTCGAAAAACAAAAAAGTTTGTCAAAATTTGCAACACCAGTAGCAAACGCATCATCTTATCTCTGTAAGGGATCATTGATTGATGATTTGTTTCTTTTTTTTTTTAATAAATTCCGTATTCAACTACTCCTTAAGTTTCCAGCCATTTTACATTGTGTTAATTTTTTTGAACACCTTGTGTCACAAATATGAGCACTACCAATTTCATCCATGATATGCAACACTTGTGTCAATAATTATTTTACATAATTAAAGAAATCAACAATAAGAGAGCAGTACGCATCTAAGGATACACAACCTGTATAATACAATTTTTTTAAATATGGGTGTTTTTATCGTACCAAACTGGAAGTCGACGCACAAATCTAAAAACATTAATTTCAAGTTTTTGAATTCTCCCATTCCAAGGTGATAAAAAATAAATAATTAATTAGGTAAATCCATAGTTTTAATTCTAACTTGATTTATTTTATTTAGTATTTATCACAAATGTGATTTCCAAACAAAAGATAAGTTCCATATCTCTTTAATTACATAATTGATTGCATCGAATTTATTTGGCAGTTATCATTTGGTAACAAAGCCACCGCTAGAACTGCCGCCTATTACCAAGTAGAAGAGTTACCACGCTAAATTTTATAGCTGGAAGTCGGCTAAGGAGACCCTGCATCCATTTTGGGCTGCCAATTTCCATCATTTAACAAGCAGTCTGTGGTGATAAGCTATATTGTCTGTGGTAATATAATGAGTTCATTTCTCATTTGCTTATATTTTAAACAATAAATAATATTTGAATTATACTTTCATCACAAAAAAAATAATATTAAAAAAGGAATATTTCTTTCATTTCAATATATTATTTCGTATTCGAAAAATACGACCTTGAAAAAAATAGATGCACGTATTACCGTTAGGAAAAGAATCTCTACAACCTGTATATACAGTGTTATTTTTTTAAACCTGACATAGGCCAACTTTTTTATTTGAAGTAATAGATTAGTACTTCTAAATGCAAAGTTGTAGGAAATAACTTGATTAAGAAATATTTACAAATAATTTTTTCCGGTGTTGCCATTTAAAAAAATATCGTTTTAGTAGCAGAAATCTGGCAACACCGGAAAGAATTATTTGTAAATTTTTCTTATTTTTTTTAAAGAAGCGTCTTTCCAAGAATTTTTAAAACCTGTTTTAAAAATTTGATTTGATTGAATATTCACAAAGTTATTATAATTGTTTATGAGTACAAACATTCTACCAATGTTTGAACAAGCACCAGAGCTCTCCTAATTTACGGATTTGAATTTTTCACAAAAAGTTTGAAAACTTGAAAGCCCTTCTATATGTGATTAAATTTCCATGTATCTAAGGGCCTGGTCCTTGGTTTTTGCTGTGCAAAATTTTGAAAATTTGCAATTTTTTTTCAAAATTTGGATTGCAACATTATTATGCAAAATCTATCGAACCGATCTTGATGAAATTTGGTGTGATGATTCTACATAACATGAAGTTTTCTTGAGCCAAGTATAAAGGTTCTATATCCAATTTAAATACTCCAAAAAAATTCCCTAAAAAGTATTGTTTTTTAATCCCATTTTTGCGATGTTTTCGATTTTTGCCGTAATAATCATGATTCATTCGATTTGTAACTAGTCATGTTGTTACGGTAAATTTAATTACAAACAATTTTTTCCTCTTCCATTTTCGCCTAAAATCAACTCTTTAAAAGATACATAATTAAATAGTTTAAACCAATATAGGTTTTATTTAACGAATATGATGGTACAGTGGGTACATACAAGATTTATACTCAAAAATCTTAACATAAGTACAGTGACAGTTGTTTAGCCGTCAACGTCAACTAATAATATATAGGAATAAAACAAAATACGAGAATAGTAAATAGTAGGTACTCTCTCTACACACTTCCCCTCTGTACTACGCATACGGTCCTCCGGCGAAGTACAGGACACAGTGGAAGTCTGCTAGGTTTTCTTCGGCCGTCCCCTCTTCTTCTTGGGTACCAAAGGCGTTGGTAAGAATTTGGAGGGTTGACCATCTTCTGGTTCTCGAAACTCGGTCAAATCCGAGACATGATATCGTCCAACTATTCCCTTTTGGGCATTGCTCAAAACATGAGTTTTTAACAGTACTTTCTGTCCTATTTTGTAATTAACAGCATGACGACCTTGGTCTACGTATTCCTTTCTTTTATCTTGCTCTCTGATGAGAGTCTCTTTCGATTGGCGAAGCGTATTTTCTAGGTCTCGAAGGTACGAAGTAATTACTGCAACAAAATTGTCGTTGTCTAGAACTTGTCTAAAATCGTATAGAGTATACCGAGGTGTTCGTAGCTCTCTACCAAAGGTAAGATATGCGGGGGTATATCCTGTAGAACTACACACAGTCGAGTTAATGGCATATCTAATGCTGGCTATATGTGTATCCCAGAGGTGATGCAAATTCTACGACAGAATAGCTAGTTGAGTTTTGAGCTCTCTGTTTTTACGTTCAACGGGATTACTCTCAGGATGATAGGCAGGTATAAAGGAATTACTTATTCCGAAACAGAACATGACTTTTTGCATTATCTCGCTTATAAATTGGACTCCATTGTCGGATATCATTTTCCGGGGAGTGCCAAACCTGAGGATGATTTCGTTGATGGGGATTTTTGCACACGTCTCAGCAGATGCAATCTCCAACGGGAATAGTTCCACCTATTTCGACGCAATGTCTTCTACAATCAGTATCCAGCGATTACCTTGAGGCGTTATAGGTAATGGATCAAATAAATCTACGGAAATAACCTCGAAACGCTGCGCTGGTGCAGGCGTTTGCAATAATCCGGCAGGTTTCAAGTTTGTAGCTTTATAGCGCTGACACTCCAAACAGTTTTTAATATGATCAGTAACAAAACGACGCATACCAACAAAGTAGTAGTTAGTAGCAATCTTCTGAATCGTTCTGTCTATTCCATAATGTCCCCCCGTAGCAGAGTCATGGACATTTCTTAATATATCTTTACGCTGGGATCACCAGTTGTGGTTCGTTACAATTGTGTTCAGAATCTCAGTGATAAAGAATACCATTGGCCATTAAATATCCCCTTTCGGTCCACCGAGCTAATTTAATTGGTCTGCTCCTTCCAAGGCAACAATGATCTTGTCGAGTTCAGGATCATCTTTCTGGTTCTGCCTGAAGTCACCTTTGCTAAATGACGGGAGTTCAATGGTTACATAGGAAATTCCACACGAAGCTATAGCCTCCTGTTCGCAAATTGGCCTTGACAAGGTATCAGCAACGACATTAATCCTTCCGGGTGTGTAGACTATCTTCATGTTTAGACTTTGAATTCGCATTGCCCATCTGGCTAATCTGCCAGAAGGAGATTTAATGGAGAACAACCACTGTAAGGGTTGATGATCAGTGCCAATGGTTACTTCTGCACATTCTAGGTAGATACGAAACTTTTCGGTAGCACTCCAAACCACTGCTAATGCCTCGCGCTCTAGGCAGCTATAGTTGCGCTCTGCTGGACTCAGGAGACGGCTGGCAAATTCAATAGGCCTCTCATCTACACCCTCCCCCTGGAGTAAAACAGCTCCCAAGGCAAAGTCACTAGCATCCGTACGCAATGTGTAGGGTTTGCTGGGATCAGCTTGAATCAATATCGGGGCACTAGTCAGAGCTTGTTTCAATGATTAGAACGAACGCAATTCGAACTCACGATTTTTCTTTAATAAGTCTGTCAGCGGACGAGCAACATCAGAAAGTTCGGAACAAATTTTCTATACCACGAACACGTTTGCACAAAACTCTGTACATGTTTCTTACAACGCGGCGGTTTCATGTCTTTAATGGCTGCAACTTTATCAAAGTCCGTTTGTATACCGTCTGGGCTAATAATATGTCCAAGATATTTGACGGATACTCGGAAAAACGAACACTTGTCGCGTAGAGCACGTAAACAGCACTGTCTAAGTCTTTCGAATACTGTCTTTAAATCTTCAATATGTTTATCAAATGATTCGGACAACACCAAAATATCGTCAACCGATCCCCTAAGGTAGCAAGGAACCGATCCATCATTCGTATGAAGGTTGCAGCGGCATTTCGTAACCCAAAAGGCATCCTTGTGAACCGAAACGTACCAAAGCATGTGGTGAAGCAAGTTTTATCACGGTCTTCTAAAGTTAGTAGAACTTGCCAATATCCAGACTAAAGATCTATTGTAGTCATAAACGGCGTGGGCTTCGCTAACTGAAGCAATTCATCTAACCTAGGCATTGGATAGGTATCTGCGTCTTTCTTAGGGACCAGTACAATTGGACTCGCCCAGGGTGATTCGCACTCTTCAATAATACCTAATGTTATCAATCTATCCAATTCTTGTCGGAGAAATCCTTTTTTGTGGAAACTAATAGGATATGGGTGTGTAGCAATCGGAGTCTGGTCTGTGGTACGAATGTGATGCTCAATCAATGGCGTCGGACCTCCCCCTCGAAGATATCACCATTCTCAGTTAATAGTTGATCAACCAACTGACGTTGTTCCTCCTTCAGATGAACACCTTCATCCGAACGTAACGTTGAAATAGTTACTTGTAATGCTTGGACACTTTTTAATTCCTCTGGCATATTAAGAAACTGAAATCGATTTTCTGACATCATAGAAATACCAATGTTTTTGTGGTATATCCAGTACAATTCCTGCTGCTTCGAGAAAGTCACACCCCAATAGAGTGTTATTTTCTGTCAGATGGGGTAGCACCGTCAATGTAAGTGGTGCTCGCTTATCACCGATTTCGATGGTTACCTTTGTCTTCAAAATATTCACATCATGCAGTTTACCATCTTCGTAAGAAAGAGTAGCAACAGAATTTTCGAATTCATAACCTAAATTCTGTAGAATCTCATACAGCTTTGAACCAGCTATACTAGCCTGTGCACCAGAATCTGCGTAACCTGCACCATGGAATCCATCAATGGTAATAGGTAGTAATGGCCTCCAACAAGTATTCCCTTGAAGCGTTGTTTCATAAAAACTTAAACAATTTGTTTGCACAACAGCAGAAGATGAATGAGAGGCTTTGTTCTGGCAAGTTGGACATCTGGATTTAGTAACTCCAAGCGCTCCGCAACCATAACAAGCTAATTGAGATTTAGTTGCTCTAGTCAGATCAGAATTATTGGTTTCTAATAGTTTCTCTTTTCTCTTTAATTTCTGACATTCATCGCGACTGTGACCGAAATTTTTGCAATATACGCACCTCGGTTTCTGATTGTGTTCAGATTTCTTCACAGTATCTTTTCTTCCAGGGTTATACTTATGTTCAATACTCGTCTCAAATATCGAACGTTCGATGTCACGCGCACGCGTCAACAAGTCCTTGAAAGTCTTTACCTCACTCCTTAAAAGTCTTTCGAATTTTACGCGTAATCAGACCGACCATAATGTCAATTTGTGCCTCGGTTGGCAATTCATATGGTAACTGGGACATCATAGCACGCACCTGAAATACAAAGGTTTCCGTTGTTTCTGTTGGGTTTTGTTCCCTAGCAAATATTTCTCTAAATATAAGAAAAGGCGGAAGTTTCCTTGAAAATGTATCACGAAATGCTACTACTGTGTCATTCCAGATAGTTACTGAATTCTTGACGCCAAGCCACCAAGTACTCGCCTGACCTTCTAGGAGTATAGAAATTCCGCGTAAAGCATTGCTATCGGAAACATTACAAATATCTTTGTACGTTATCACATTGTCTAAAAATGCATCAACATCTGACGCGTTAGATCCGTCAAAAACGAGCTGTACATTTAGCAAAACTTCCTACATTTTGTAAAGTTGAAACAGAGGCTGATGTTGCTGAACGAAATTGTTCAAATAAATCCGTATTAGTATGTAAAGCTGACTCACGTACCGTTGCCATTAACAAGTTAAATTGCTCATTGGAGATCGTTATTCCACTTAAAGAAGTAGTAGCTTCAGATCTTTCGCTTGTTTCTGTTTGTTTGGAACGTGGCATATTGTAAGTACTGAAGTTATAAAATTCTGCAACTATCGGAATTTTTTTACAATCTTGCAACACTGTAACTAACTGTTCTCAGTAGGTAATATTTTCCACAAATAAAGTCGACCGGCAAATTAATCACTGAAATTGTCCACAGGAAAGTTTGTTCAAGCGAAATTGGACCTTATGTACCCAATACTTAGTGACTGATCCTTAACAGATGCAACAAAATGTGCTTACTTTTGCACGAAGGGCATAAATACCTTTACACCTTAATTGCAGAGTCTACGATGCAACATCACCAAACATATTAGCCTTCTAAGGTTAGCGTTAATAAAATCTTGAACGCAATCTGACTGAAACTTAGAAGCACTTCACTTGAATTACAAGAACGTCACACCAAAAGAACACTTAATTCGGGCCGAACGTTGGGCTGCCAGTTTAAACCAATATAGGTTTTATTTAACGAATATGATGGTACAGTGGGTAAATACAAGGTTTATACTCAAAAATCTTAACATAAGTACAGTGACAGTTGTTTAGCCGTCAACGTCAACTAATAATATATAGGAATAAAACAAAATACGAGAATAGTAAATAGTACTCTCTCTACAATAGTAAGAAAAATATTACATTTTTCGATTTTTTTTAACATATTGTGCCGCCAAAAGTTAAGCCCACGTTTTTTTTATGCGCTTAGAAAAATTTTCATTTCTAGTGATATTTAAAAGCCAAAAATCTCCGTGGATATACGATTCACCCAAGCCAAATATGGCTTTTTGAAACAGTTACTGTCTGGACTATTACTTGATCTTTACAAGTGTCATAATTTATGTTGTTTAGTATTTGCTATATATCAAATACTAAACAACAAACTTTATCTCTTGTAATCGTTTTACCAACACGTTCTGATAATTTACGTAACAACTTTTCATTTATTCCAACATCTAAATGTATTTGGCCTAAATATTTCCTTATAGAAGATTTAGAGGGCAGCACAAAAAATTTCTGTAAAAACCTGTAGCACCTTGGCCCACGTTTATAAATTATCGCTAAAGCAAATGCTTTATTTTCTAAATTGTAGATAGGTCATTTCTTTTCGCAATTTTTAATTTGTGACTCAATAAATTTTACTCCTACTGGATCAAGATGATGACTTAATTTTGTAAATAAATTAGAATAGGTAATACTACGAACATGAGACAAATAACTTTTACATTTTAATAGTTTCCTTTTTAATTTCAAAATCTAAATTTTCTGTTCACGATCTAGAATCTAGATAATACATTTTTTTATGTTTATCTGAAAGTTGAGATATTCTTTTAACATTCAATGTTTTTAAAAATTTTCTTTGTTTATTATTTGACTGAAAAGATGTGAGGCTTTGACAAAATGAGCTATCAAGTGAGGTATTTACATGACCAGTATTTGATTCCGCTTCATTCAACTTGCTATCAGTAATCTCAGTAATGGCACTGGTGCTCGCAGTAGCCCTTATAGGAAATGACAATTTTGAATACCTACGTGTATTTCGGTTTTTTTAAAGGTGGAAGTAAAAAATCATCCAAAATTGAAGTTTGGCAGCTCGTACTCTGAAAATTCTGTAATGTTACGTTAACAAATTTTGTTAAATATTCTATACTATCCGAGAATTCTGAGGTGATATTACAATAGGTGAACTTGTAGTCGATCCTAAAAATAATGTCGGCACAGCACTTCTGTTGAGACTATTCTTATTACTGATTTTTACATTTTAACTCGAAATGGTCTTCACAAAAATAATGATATGTGTTTGTCAGAGCAAAGTCTGATTTACATAATTTTCGAACTGATTCTATCCACAGTAATTGTCTGTCTTTTGAAATTCTGAAAAAACTTTTATTTCTACAGGACGCATTACACAATTTATACACATTCATGTTACCCAACACCCTGTATATATATTTTCATATCTGTATATTGTTTTATAACAATTATTTACTTATAAGTGTCTATTATTATTCTGCTGACAATAGAAAATCGCCTGCTGAGTTGCTAGCTGATAATAAATAGTATAAATACCCAACCAGCCGCTCAGAAGGACGATTATAGATTCAAACTTCACCCTAACGCTGTAATTAAGACAAATAAAAGTGTTATCTTAAAAAATTGTTATAATTTAAAGTTATCTACGGTTAGTGCTGTCGAAATTCATCGAATCAGAACTGCTAGGGGTTGGTCAACTAGCCGCAGCTTCCCTGTAGACAACGACCCAATAACTGGCGCAGTCGGAACCGGATTTTGAACCAGAGGCCATTCTAGTTGAAGAACAAGAAGAACCTGTTCATAGCTGCTGTATTCTTCAAGTTCCTAGAGCCCCAATTTCCGGAAAAGGACCTCACGAAGAAACACTGCACGGAAGACTCAACTTCAGGAAACCTGTTGTCTACGCCAAGGCTCTGCTGTATTTCCAAAAAGTAAGTCCTTTCCTAAGTCCTATAATTACATTGCTAACAGAAGTGAATCTATTTTCCATTAATTTTAAGAAATTAGTATTAAGACTTTTTTAGTCAACACACTAGTAACGAACTTAGCATTATTCTGTTAGGAGTAGGCAGATTGAGGCCTAACAGAGCTAAGTGAGCCAACGTTGAGACTACAAGATAAAAACAAAATTTATCTTGATTAATTTTCATTTTTTTTTGAAAAATAAATAAATAAATAAATAAGTGGTTATTTCTCAAACTGTGAAATTAACGTTTATTAAATGAAAGTAGAAGCAAAAATAATTGCCGCAACTAATAAAGAAATTGAGAAAAAGAAAAGGAGTAAACAATTTAATCCTTTTAAGAATTCTATTGAAAGACAATTAAAATTTGTCTATAATAAGAACGAGGAATTACCTAAATTAGTTATAAGCACAACAAATTTAAATACAACTAAAACAGAAAATCAATAATTAAATAATTTTTAATGCCGAAAGTTCCGTTAATTCGACCAAGTCGTTTTAACCAAGATTTGGACGAACTAATCGTTTTCCCCAGTACTTCTCAAACAGAAGATCTTGCTGTACCCGCTTTATTTGTTAACCCTCTACCGGCAAACCAATTAAAAATGAACCAACAACCTATAGATTACGTTCTTGTACGTATGTACATTGAGAATATCCCAAAATTTAATGGAGAAAATCCCCAGCTCCTGCAAAAATTTATTCGTGCTGTTGACGAACTCTTTTTAGCTTTTCCGTCCGAAAACCAAACATTTAAGTCATTTCTTCTTTCATCAGTGAAAGCTAGATTAATAGGACAAGCAGATTTGTCCATATCTTGTCGATTGGAATTAGACAATTGGAACGCATTAAAACAATTATTGTTAGAATTATTTGGAGATGGGCATACTATCTCTTCTTTACAAAACAAATTAATTTACATTCAACCGGATAATAAACTATCACCAAAACTTTTAAGTCAGGAAATCATGAGTATTCTAAGCAATTTAGTTGCAAAAATTAATGAACAAAATCGGCCTATTGAAGAAAAACAGGCTCAAGTAAATATCTATTCGGAAATGGCCTTAGAGACATATACGCGTTGTTTACCTGTTCAATATAAACAACTAATTAGAACTAGAAAAATCACAAATATTACCGAAGCGATACAAGCCGTTACCGCCGAGGAACAATTTGAAGAATCATCCCGAAAATCTAATCAAAAAGTATTTCTACAAAAACCTAGAATAAACGCACCAAGACCAAATCAGTATTATCAACCCACTCTTGCCTTACCAACCAACAATTTCCAAAAATTCCAACCTCAACCTAATTTTCAAAATTTTAGTAAAACACAACCTAATTTTCAAAATTTTAATAAAACACAACAACCAATTAGACAGCCATATTATAACAATGTAGCTTCTACAAAACAACCAACACCTACCCCAATGTCAGGTGTATCCACTATACAATCCCAACAGAATAGACCCTTTCAACAACCCTTCAGACCAAAAACAAATGACTGGTACACTAGAAACGTTAACAAAACGGGACAAAATTTCCAAAAACTAAATTTAAACCATATTGAGGATTCTGACCCAAAATTTGACGACGACAATTTAGAGTATACATCTCTTCAAGATAATACATATCCCTACACAGAACCGGAATACAATGTAGAACAAGAAAACTTTTACGAGAACCCAGATATAGTACC
>NW_019417278.1:90874-97080 GCF_000390285.2 Anoplophora glabripennis
TGTAAGCAAATGGACTGTGAATTTAGTGATTCTATAACTACTACAAAAGATCCAAAAAAAAAACTGTTATGCGTATGAAGCACTCACATTACTAATTACTACTAATTACTAATTACAAAGTCGACTTACCCTGACCAGAGATGCATTCAGGAGAAAGGAACGTCCAAAGGGAAACACCCGCGCGATCGAGAGCTCTCGTGTCGTCTTTTTAGGATTGTTTGGAAAACTACATATTCTTCTGCCGGTCAGTGGCGTACTTCCCGCGGTAAATATTTGTTAAATTACTACTAGAGCTAAATTAAGTTTACCAAAATAAGAAAAGAAATAATTATATTCTACAGCCCATAACCCACAAATAAATAAATACAAAAGATTGAACACCCTCAGATACTAGAAGATTTAGCCCAAAATCTACCCAAAGATCAAACAGTCCATTCATCCCACAAAGAACCCGTTTTTACTATTGCTATTACAGAAAAAACAGTAAATAAATAACTATAAAAATCAATTAAGAATTTCTGAAAGGCCTAATGTAAAAATAAATTTTTCTTCCTTTCAACTTTTGTTCGATAAACACCGAGTGAATGAAATTACTTTGAAAACTACCAATTCAGACGAAGAAACGTTTAGCTTTATTAAACCTTTTCTCAGTCTAAATGAATTAAACTGTTTTTATTTTCAGAATCCAAATATAGAAAGAAAAATTGTCAACATTTTAAAATCATGCTTTGCTAGTCAAATAACTAAGAACTTTATCATATCTCATATAAAATTAGAGGACATCCCCGATAACATGGAACAAAGACGAATTATGCACTATCATCATCAAGGCAAACAAATACACCGCGGTTTTAATCAAACAATAGCTTCTATTAAAAGACTATACTACTGGCCCTTGTTAGATAACGACGTAAAGAATTTCATTAATGAATGTGTGCCATGCCAATCAGCGAAATATGAAAGAAATCCAGTAAAGATTAAATATCAATTAACTCCTACACCTTTAAAACCACTACAGAAATTACACATGGACATTTATTTTATCGACAATTGTAAATTCCTAACATTAATTGACCCTTTTTCCAAATTAGGCCAAGCTATAAAAATTTAAACAAAAAATACGTTAGCCATAATCAATGCCTTTCTTAAATTTGCTAGTTGTTTTCACTTTCCAAAAGAAATCGTCTGTGATAATGAACAAGCCTTTAATTCTCAACTTTTCAAAGAAGTCCATTATATTAAATTACATCTAGTAACACCTATGCACTCGACTTCATATTCTCGGGTCGAACGTTTTCACTCTACTCTCACAGAATCTTACCGTTCCCTATCAATTGAAAAAACCCGTGAAAAATATATATAGAATATAAAATACTTTTATGTGTGTTAGGTTATAATAATACGATTCATTCCACCACAAAGAAAACACCATTTGAAATTTTATATGGCTCTAACTTATCTCCTTTCGACATGTCAGACGAACAAATTATTAACGATTATTGTGAACAACATTAAAATTACGTAAATACGATAAACACTCAAGCTCGCGGTGAAATTGAAAAACAAAAAGATAAAACAATAAGTAACAAAAGCAAATGAAAAACGTGAAGACCCAGTAGACGTTCATTCAGACACTGAAATTTATGTTAAAAACCCTGGTTACTCAAAATCACGTCCTATGTTTTCAAAACGACAAGTAATTTCCCAAGACTCCCCCTTTCATGTAACCACAAATAAAGGACGTATTCATAAACAACAAATTAAGAGAAAAAGGAAAGATAAAGAAATTATAATTCAGGAAGCTAACGAAAACGACATAACTCCTCCGAATTCTCCACCTCAACCCCTTCCATACGAAAAGGTACACCCTACCATTACTAAACAAGATTTAGACAAAAAGTTTAGACGCACCAGGACACTAGAAATAAACCCTAATCAGGAAGAACCTTCCCAATTAAATCCCCAATGTTTCGAAAATCGCTACATTACATCCAAACATTCTGTTTCAGATGTACCTTCTACTACTGTACGTCGCTATCCTGCCAGAAATTTACCCCTCCAAGTAGAATAAATGAAAACGCCTTTACTACCGACACTCCTTAGTCTAAAAACTAAAGTCTTGTCTCATCCTCATTCCTTCATCACTAAATATTCATTGGAACCATATACAGGGTAGCCCATCGAAAACGTACCGCAAGGCATTACAAGGTAGTAATGAACTTTTCGGCAAAATCCAAAAACAGGTAAAGTTTGCTTCTGTGGGGGACAACTTTTGGCGCAAAAAGCATAGCAAAATCTTCAACCCCCTAAGTGGGGGTGCCATCCCCCAAATTTTTTTAAATGGGAATGGGGGTCAAGTGGGGGGTCATTAGAAAGGGCTTTTAATTCTCTATACATCGATTCTTACTTTTTGAAAATCGATCCATTATTTTAGAAAATATGCAGCTTTGAAAATACGAACAATATTTTTGACGAGAAATGCGAAAATCGATTTAATTTTACTTCAAAACTTACGGTATTAGCTTGGTAAATTCCTTCAAAAGAATTCGCTGTTTTTTTTTCTGATTTGCGAATTCTTTAGCCTGATTTTGGTGAGCAAAAAATTGTCCGCTTTTTGTTTCGTATTTAGATAGGCCACAAGAAGTTGCTAGATAACTGTCTTGTGACTTGTAGTTGAAGAGTACCAATACTGCCGAGTCTTTTAAATTGATTAATTATGGTGTACTCAATTCCAGAAAGAGTAGAAATTATTGAGCTTTTTTTCAAAAACAATGAATGCGGAAATCGGGTCGCCGAACTGTTCAACCAACGGCATCCTGAGAAACATGCGTCTGGAAAAATTGTTCGCGAATTGGTGGCCAAATTTCGCGAAACTGGCTCCGTTCATAACAAAAAGAGGCAGGTTGAAAATCCGGTACTAAATGAACCTACGGAAATAGCGGTATTGGGGCAAGTGGCAATGGATAGTACGCTGAGTACAATGCAATTGGCTACTGCGACAGGAGTGAGTCGTACAAGTGTCCAACGAATATTAAAAAAATACAAATTCCATCCTTATAAGATTCGGCTAGTGCAAGAGCTAAATGAAGACGATTTTGATCGTCGTTTGCAATTTTGCGAAATAATGACTGAACGAGCGATAAACGATAATTTCCTCTTTAATGTGTGTTTTTCGGACGAGTGTACGTTCTTCTTGAATGGTTTAGTGAATCGCCATAATTGTCGTTACTGGGCTGATACCAATCCAAGGATTTTCCATGAGACACACTCCCAACACCCCCAGAAGTTGAATGTATGGGCAGGTATTTTTGGAAATTCCATTGTAGGTCCTTTTTTCCTTCCTGGAAATTTGACAGGCGATATGTACTTGGATTTACTACAAAATGTCATCGACCCAGCTCTAACAAATATCATAGAGGACGACCCTGCTTACAATGAACACGAACTGATTTTCCAGCAAGACGGAGCTCCTCCACATTACTCGCTCAATGTGCGCAATTACCTAAATGAGACGTTTCCAGGACGCTGGATAGGACGAAGAGGTGCAATTGAGTGGCCCCCTCGGTCACCCGACTTAAATCCTTTAGATTTCTTTCTCTGGGGGCACATTAAAAGCAAAGTTTACAGCACTCCACCTGATACCTTGGAAGATCTGCGAGGACGAATCATTAATGTATGTCGCGAAGTAACACCGCAAGTGCTCCAGAATGTTCGACAACGGTTTGAAGACAACCTGTATCATTGTATGCAAGTTGGCGGACAACATTTTCAGCATTTACTTGACTAATACCGTAAGTTTTGAAGTAAAATTAAATCGATTTTCGCATTTCTCGTCAAAAATATTGTTCGTATTTTCAAAGCTGCATATTTTCTAAAATAATGAATCGATTTTCAAAAAGTAAGAATCGATGTATAGAGAATTAAAAGCCCTTTCTAATGACCCCCCACTTGACCCCCATTCCCATTTGAAAAAATTTAAGGGATAGCACCCCACTTAGGGGGTTGAAGATTTTGGTATGCTTTTTGAGCCAAAAGTTGTCCCCCTCAGAAACAAATTTGACCTGTTTTTGGATTTTGCCGAAAAGTTCTTTACTACCCTGTAATGCCTTGCGGTACGTTTTCGATGGGCTACCCTGTATACAAATCTTAAATAATTCAAAAATACAAATTTAAACAAGTTCCGCAAGACGAACAAATTGAAATAGATCAATATACAGGGTGTCCCGGAAATGGTGGTCAATCTCTTGGATATGGATAGATAATGAGAAAATGTCACAAGTTCATATAAATTTTTTTCCTCCGGGCTCACTGTTAACAGATATACATTCGAGCGTGCCTGAAATAAAATAATGCTAGAAATTCCGTCTTGCGGTTATAAATGCGTATGTGAACCATTAGGAGACGAGAGTTGAGAAAGAAGCGAGAGGCGGAGCCTACGTCTACCGCGCAGTGTTAATAAAGGGTTTTTTGTTTGCCTCGGCTAGCTTGAAACTCTATCTCGAAATTTATCCCAAATCAAGAAAAAATGACTAAATAAGTATATTCTAGCTATTCTTTGTCAAAAAAGTAGATTTAAGTTGAAAAAAATACAACAAAACCGGATTCTTTGTTCACGCATTGGTGATTAAAGTTTCACTAAGATTCGTAAGTTTGTAAANCTCGAAATTTATCCCAAATCAAGAAAAAATGACTAAATAAGTATATTCTAGCTATTCTTTGTCAAAAAAGTAGATTTAAGTTGAAAAAAATACAAGTTAACGTTAGAGTTAGGTGAAATTCAAAATATCAATGTAAAATGTAAAAAAGGTTAATAAAATTATAAATGTAATAATTGAATGTTTGTGAATGTTTATGAATGTCAGGGAATGTTTATAAATGCCAGGGCGCCATGATATCTTGGATATCAAAATAATGTGTGCTTAGAACGAAAGTAGAGATTTGTAGGACACAAAAGATGAAAATACGGTAAAGTTAGAAAATTGACAAGAAAAACTGTCGGCTTATCTTGTATACTGGTCTTTGATCTCTGGTTGAATCTGGTAGCTTGTAGTACAGCGACGTTTCGTGTAATCCAAGTTTTTGTACTTCACTTCACTTAGGAAAGGACAACAAGGATTGTAGGAATAAAACACTGTATTTATGGCTTTAACACACTGATTCTCAAATTTCGGAGACAGAAGAAGGATGCTATTTACATGAGAGCGTGACGTAGCACTTTCGAGGAATGGTCGTATGTTGTACGTTGTAATGTCGTGAATGAATTTAACGAAGATTATTTGATTTGTAGGTTTGTAAACATGCTGGATATCGTAGTTGATGTACAGAATGTATCTGTTTGTTGACTTGTACGTAGAATGTTGGTTAAAGTTCGTTTTGGTGATTAAACTTGCACTAAAGTTCGTAGGTTTGTAGATTCGTCGTATAATGATTTGGATTTAAGTTTTAAATGTTGAAAACGAGTAATGATTTAGAAACTAGTAGCTGGACGGGTCGCTACATCGCCAACTAAAAGCAAAGTAAAAAGACAAAAAGTTATAACGTAGAACTAAACAAAACCGGATTCTTTGTTCACGCATTGGTGATTAAAGTTTCACTAAGATTCGTAAGTTTGTAAATTCGTCATACTGATGATTAGATTGAGATTATAAATGTTAAAAATGAGTAATGATTTAGAAAACTAGTAGCTGGACGGGTCGCTACATCGCCAACTAAAAGCAAAATAAAAAGACAAAAAAATATAACGTAGAACTAAACAAAACCGGATTCGGCTTCGACTCGCGCCAATATCCTTGGCAGGAAAAATGACCTCGGATGGAGCGGGGTCGAATGGGATTATCGCTCTTTACCCACTTCATCGCTGTAGGCCCGGACGCCTCGTAGAGGTAGGCACTTTCCCCGTCATTCCGGACCGCCAACGCGGCCGGATTGGATCGGTTCGTGGGGCCTCCTCCTGTCCTGGCTGGGCCCTGCCGGCTAGGGCCCTTTCTTCTGGAGCTCTTCTTTCTTCGCCGTCTCGTCTGTGTATACCTCCGGGGGTGTCGTGTATCGGTCGCAAACGACGACAGTCGTTTGCGACCGGGGGGGGGGGTTTGGGTGAGGTCGTGCAGCTATGCAGCTTAGGAAGCGCTTTGCTAAGGTGGCCCTTAGGCTAGCGCGGGAGGGGAGAGTGGGATAAGGAAGGTAGGGGGGAATGTGTGTGTGTGTGT
>NW_019417278.1:101878-103281 GCF_000390285.2 Anoplophora glabripennis
AAGTTTCATAATTTCCGATTGCTTTGAAAGATTTTATACAAGGCGGGTAATATAGCAGACATTGATATGTCGCTATGTTTTTGGAATTTATAGAGCTTTTCCAAAAATTTCACGGAATCGGTCCTTTCGTTAAATACAGGTTCCATTTCCTTACTCTCTCGCAGACGATGCTGGTGCTGAGCGGGGCAGAGGGGTTGCTGACTATGTTAACGGAAGGGGTTTTTTGTTTGCCTCGGCTAGCTTGAAACTCTATCTCGAAATTAATCTCAAATCAAGAAAAAATGACTAAATAAGTATATTCTAGCTATTCTTTGTCAAAAAAGTAGATTTAAGTTGAAAAAAATACAAGTTAACGTTAGAGTTAGGTGAAATTCAAAATATCAATGTAAAATGTAAAAAAGGTTAATAAAATTATAAATGTAATAATTGAATGTTTGTGAATGTTTATGAATGTCAGGGAATGTTTATAAATGCCAGGGCGCCATGATATCTTGGATATCAAAATAATGTGTGCTTAGAACGAAAGTAGAGATTTGTAGGACACAAAAGATGAAAATACGGTAAAGTTAGAAAATTGACAAGAAAAACTGTCGGCTTATCTTGTATACTGGTCTTTGATCTCTGGTTGAATCTGGTAGCTTGTAGTACAGCGACGTTTCGTGTAATCCAAGTTTTTGTACTTCACTTCACTTAGGAAAGGACAACAAGGATTGTAGGAATAAAACACTGTATTTATGGCTTTAACACACTGATTCTCAAATTTCGGAGACAGAAGAAGGATGCTATTTACATGAGAGCGTGACGTAGCACTTTCGAGGAATGGTCGTATGTTGTACGTTGTAATGTCGTGAATGAATTTAACGAAGATTATTTGATTTGTAGGTTTGTAAACATGCTGGATATCGTAGTTGATGTACAGAATGTATCTGTTTGTTGACTTGTACGTAGAATGTTGGTTAAAGTTCGTTTTGGTGATTAAACTTGCACTAAAGTTCGTAGGTTTGTAGATTCGTCGTATAATGATTTGGATTTAAGTTTTAAATGTTGAAAACGAGTAATGATTTAGAAACTAGTAGCTGGACGGGTCGCTACATCGCCAACTAAAAGCAAAGTAAAAAGACAAAAAGTTATAACGTAGAACTAAACAAAACCGGATTCTTTGTTCACGCATTGGTGATTAAAGTTTCACTAAGATTCGTAAGTTTGTAAATTCGTCATACTGATGATTAGATTGAGATTATAAATGTTAAAAATGAGTAATGATTTAGAAAACTAGTAGCTGGACGGGTCGCTACATCGCCAACTAAAAGCAAAATAAAAAGACAAAAAAATATAACGTAGAACTAAACAAAACCGGATTCGGCTTCGACTCGCGCCAATATCCTTGGCAGGAAAAATGACCT